>NW_027185712.1:28153598-28268652 GCF_028583685.1 Petaurus breviceps papuanus
ATACATATAGCCTGGCAGATAGGCTTTGGTCTGGGAAATTACAGGGATGGTGAGGAAAGCCATAAGGGAGTTGATTTTTTTGTTATTACCAGGAATGGTGGGCAGCTAGGTTGCACCATCGTGTATAGAGTACAGGACCTGGAGTCAGGAAGACTTATCTTCCTGAGTCTAAATCTGGCCTCAGACACTTAATAGCTGTGTGACCCTGGGCAAGTCACTTAACCCTGTTTGTCTCAGTTCCCCATCTGAAAGATGAGCTGGAGAAGGAAATAAAAAATGACTCCAGTATCTTTGCCAAGAAAACCCAAAACAGGATCACGAAGAGCTCGATAGGATTGCAAAAGACTAAAGAACAGCCAGGAATGGTAGTATTCATTTGATTACTGTTTCCAGAGCTAGAAGTGGAAGGGGTAGGGGTGGGATACATATTACAGTATGACATGAAGATGTCCGGAGAGCAGCATTTTGGGTCTGTAACTGATATAGAGAGCTCTCACAAAACAGGAATTGAGTTTTTCAGGAGGTGAAGTACCTAGTTGGTATGGGGCCTGGAGCCAGAAGGTATTGCATGACAATGTTCAGAGAGCAGCCTGTAGGTACTATGAAAAAAAAATCACCAAATGTAATAAAAATATGTGATATTTAGAGTGACTGGATCTTTAGAGTAAGCAAAAACATTATGAAAGGCATTCTCCTACTATTTCCCTTTGGTGATAGCATTAATAATAAGGGATAGATCAGACCTTTTCTATCTAGTTTCTTTGGTGGGACCAAAATGTCAGCAGGAGCTTAATGTTTTTGCTGTTCAGTAAACAAACAGTTACTGGACAGATATCTATTCTGCTTCCATAGCACCATACTGGGTTGGGGGTGGGGAGAGGGAGGAAAGATGTGTGTGTGTGTGTGTGTGTGTATTCCATTCCCAAGACTAGGTGTGTAATATTAGTTGTTTCCCATATTAAACTCTCAGTATCTACTTCATTTCTGGTTCCCATCAAAGCAGTACATATTCAGCTTTCTATTTTGAACTGAACATTCACTTCTGAAATGGTTGTAGTCCCAATATTCCAAGAAGAAATCATCTTAGTTGTCCCAGATAATTGATTATTGAGAGGTAGATAAGGGTTTTAGTTTTGAAATTGCTGGGTTTTCAAAAAATATTCACAAGATTGCTAAAGACATAAAGACAGCGACATAGGCTTAGAATATTTTCATTGACTCTATTAAGTAAAAGTCATTTCTATTTTTATGAATTAAAGATTTAGTATATTATTTCTTTAGCACTTGCTTCTAAAGTAATAAGAAACAAAATAAACTTATGTAATCCTTAAATACCTATCTGATTAATCATAATAATTACAAATATAGTTATTCCCTTCTCTTTAAATTTCATTGCTTCCCTATAATTGGTCATCATGCTGTGAGAAGGAGAGGGAAAGCTCAAACTCCATACATTAGTGTACTCTTGAACATAGATTCTAAAAAAATCAGCCAACCAGTAGACTGTCTAATCAGGCAACAAAATAGTAATAATTGTTGCAATAGTCATGTGAATGATACCAGAAGGGAGTAAGCATCAACAGCCTGCAAACAAATAACAATGAGATTTATAGAGCCCAATAAAGTTTTTAAAGTTTCACACATGCACACACACACATACACATGCTCATATATACACATAAATATATACACATATATACATATATGAAATCCCATTTGAGCTTTATAACAACACTATGAGGGAGATACTACAAAGCATTAGCATCACTTTCATTTTTCTGGTGAGAAAACTGACATCCCAAAAGTAGTTAGTCCATGGTTGCAGAACTAGTGAGTGCCTGATTCAATGACTTAAACCAAGGTCTTCCTCATTTTAAGAAGGCTTCTCCACTAGAAGCTATCTTGCTTCTTCCACTGAGAAGCTATCTTGCTTCTCAGTACTAGTGACATGGATTATATAATCAGTCTTTATCAAAATTCATATTTGTTTAAAATCAATTTATTTCAGGCCATAACCTAAGGGCTTATATTAGTTTGCATGATCCACATAACCATCCAACATAACCAGTTGCCTCTTTTGTGCTTGTAAAACAGGAAATCTCCTTCTTGGGCTTGAAGGCTGGATTCCTGGATTGTGCTGCCCAGGAAGTTTCTCTTCTTCCCAGGAATTTGAGTCAAAAATCTCCAAAAGCAGATGCTCTCAAAAGTTCCAAGTAAAGACTCAGTATCCTTTAATTCAATAAGTCATGACCCCTTCCCATCTTCCATCTTCCCCCTTTCCAGTCTATACTTATTAAATGATTTGTGTATGCAGAGCACTCATATGTACTAAGCTTTGAAAGAGACAAGTGTCATTGTAGAAGAGTATAAAAATGACTGTACCTAAGAGTCAGAGGATGAGTCTGAGATTTACTGGTGATCTGCTATAAGTCACTTGAACTCTGTATGCCTCAATTTCTCTATGTGTAACTAATAATTGCATTGCCAACCTCATATACCTATTGTGTGGATCAATTGAGATAATATATTTAAAGTATTTTATGAGCCTTAAAATATTATATAAATATCAGTTAAATATGTAGTTCCCACCCTCTGGGAGGTTTCAATCTAGTAGGAGGATACGATGTATACAAAAATAGTTGTAACATAAGATAAAGCTCAGGTATGCTTAAGTAATTAAAGGAAAGTAAACTACATAAGGTCCCATGGAAGAAAGAGCATTATTAGCCTGAAAGAACAGGCAAGATTCCCTAGAGGAAGTTACATTTGAGATGGGCCTTAAAGAACAGTTAAGAATCATGCAATGACTACAGCCCCAAAGTGGGTCATGTAGGGATATGGAAAGTACTGGGCCTCTAGCCTCTTTTTAGAAAGTGAAATAGACTTTCTCCTCATCTCCATCTCTTTGGAATCCCAAACTTCCATCAAAATATTTCAAAGTCCATCATTAGCTTTCCAGCATTTGTACCTTCCTGGGAAAATCGATTTCATATTTATTTTATCAATATTTTATATTTAGTTATCTTTGTACATGCCATTTTCCTCAAATAGAATGTAAGCTCTTGGATGGCTGGGATGGCTTCTGTAATGATCCTCGGGTTTCTAGCTGAGTCTTACCTTTCCCAGGTCTTCAGTGCACATTCTGGTTAAGTCCTGCGTGTTCACATAAAGGAGAAGTCAAGCCAGTGGAAATGGAAAGAGGTACAGCTTTATTCGTCCTCCTGGATCCAGGGCCAGCTAGCTCAGTCAGTAGAGCATGAGACTCTTAAACTCAGGGTCGTGGGTTCAAGCCCCATGTTGGGTGCCAGGGGGGCAGCTAGGTGGCACAGTGAGTAGATTACCGGCCCTGGAGTCAGGAGGACCTGAGTTCAAATCTGGCCTCAGACATTTAACACAAAAACTAGTCGTGTGACCTTAGGCAAGTCACTTAACCCCAACTGCCCTCCAAAAAAGCAAAAAAAAGGGGGGAGAGCAATTAGCTATATTGGCTACTGCTTTATACACCCAAAATACATTAGCTAAAAAAAATTGGTAAAAATGAGTATACACCGGCAGTAAAACAATGTGAAAGGTGCATACTCCCCAAAATGAAGGTAATATGGGATTTATTACTGTGGGGGCAAGGCTGTGCTTATATATTTTCCAGAAGCTGGGGAATCACCAGTGAGGGTGCCAGAACAGAAATATCAGGGCGTGTACTCCAAATCACCCAGAAAGATGAAAAACTTCAACAGCAGAAGAATTCACAGAGACAGAACGTGGGAATAAAGAAGAAGAGGTCTCCTAATGCAGCCACTACACAAAAAAGCTGTGCCCCCATGGGGGCAGACTGAACATTTTTTATATCCACCCAAAGAACTAAAGCCTGTTACCAAAGGATTTGTGTTTCTCGCTGTGATCACTCTGCTTTCTATATAAACCAAACTGGTTCCATCCTGATTTACATTTTGAGACACCTACCCCTGTTGCATCATTTGTTTCATATATAACTGTAATTGTGACTACATGTATTTGACCCCTTCAAGCCTTCCTTACTTCTACTAATGTAAATCATTTACAGATGATATAAGTCCATACTATATTTTATTGGAATATACCCTGCTTTAACTGTACTCTTAAACAATGTATTAGTGGTTATGATGTCATACTGTTTGTAGAACCACCCTCTTTTGGTTTTGGGTTTTGGAGGAACCTGCACAAAAGCTATTTCTGGACTTTTACTCATGGGACTAATTGCAACTGTGTCTTCTATTCTCCTTCTCCAATGTACTTATGGATACACCTGTCTAAGTATGACTCTTCTGTATGGAATATTGTTTGTATTCATCGTACTCCTGCTCTATGTATATCTAATAGGGATTTGTACTATTATTTTGTCTACTATCATTGATAATCTCAACCACTGTGTCTTTGTATTTAGGTAATAAATTAAAGTAGAGACTTTCAGAAAAAATTAGATGCTTTAAAGGAAACTAGAATTTGTGAAAGCAAACTTGCAGAAACTGAGTTTTGTTGAAGTGTGATTATAGATTTCATCCTATTTGTGTTATACCCGTGAAATATAATAGGTCAATTATCATTGGCAAAAAGTTAAAAATCGTTTGTTAGGGATTTTTAGAAATACCTCCATAGGGGTGGATTTGGCGCAATTCGATAAATTGATTTCCCATATCAATGAGGCCTCCCTGGACAAAATTAAGGTGGACAATTTGGCATGACAAATTTAGGGTTCATTTAAAGAGTTAAGTCCTTTGCATTGGCTGTTTATATTGCTTTCACCCCTCTTCCCCTGGTTAAATTGTATCTCCTTTCTACTTGCATTGTGAAGCACTTTAGGGATTTAAGGGCTGAAGCATGAGGGGCCTAGAGAGAATGGAAGGAGAGATGTAACAACACGCAGGTCCTGCCAATAAAGCTGTGCCATGTTCCATTTCCACTGGCTCAATAATAGGGAGGTGATTCCCCATTTTCATCCCAAGTCAACCCCAGAATTCCCCTGGTCCCTCGGGGCTTCTCCTCTGTCTTCCCCACTAGCAGGGGGACTCAGTCAAAAGGTTCCTTTAAAACCACACACACTTTATTTGTCCCTGTTTGGGTGCCATTTGTAACAATCCTTGGGTTTCTAGCTGAGTTTCACCTTTCCCAGGTCTTCAGTGCACATTCTGGGCACGTCCTGCGTGTTCACATAAAGGAGAAGTCAAGTCAGTGGAAATGGAAAGAGGCACAGCTTTATTGGCAGGACAGGTGTGTTGTTACATCTCTCCTTCCATCCTCTCTAGTCCCCGCTAGCTTAAATCCCCAAAGTGCACTTGCAGAGCTCATGGACAGATCATGAGGGAAGGGGTGGGGGTGGGGGGGTAATCAGAGAAAGGAAGGCTGTGTCCAGAACAGCTTGCATACTCCTGTGCATTTACCCTTAGTCCCTGAGATTAATCTCAAGGTAACAGGGTAAATTGCATGACAGCACACAATCTGGGCGCCTTGGCAGTTCCTAGAGGTTAGGGTGCCCTGACCAAAGATGAGATCAGCACATATTGCTGATTGCTCTGTATCCTGTTATATCAGATCTGAACTCAGAGAGGCTGCCTGAGACCCAAAGAGGGGCTATAGGCCCCAACAGTTTCGTTTTTGTTTTTTGTATCCTCAGTGCCTAGCACACAGAACCTGTGACATGATGGTCAATTGCACTGTTGAAAGCATAGATTTTGAATAAAATGAGACAAAGGAATATCAAGTTCTTTTGGGGATAAGAATAGGATCTACTTATTTTTATGTAAACCCATTAATTGGCAAAAAATTAAATTTTATCTATAGAAAAGGAAAAAAAAAGTATCCAGAACTATTGAAAACCATGAGGAATATGGTTCTGTATTGAATGGAATAAGCAAGCCTCTGTCTATAGTCTGTAAAATTACTCTGGTTCCTTTTTAAATCTTCCAAGGCAGGTTCCCAATGCCTTACTATCAACTCTCAAACCCTACAATATGTACATTATTTATTTGCTTTGCTAATGTATTTTTTCCAGTTGGGTTAACATTTTATTGGGGTTTGAATGACTCAAAAGGATCCCCCTAATTTGGAATATATGTAGAGGATATTTAGTAGTATATAACAGAAATACAATAAAAAAAATAATGCATTGGCCCTGCCCTCAATGAGTTTAAACATTGTCATTCCCACCTCACCCTGAAAGCAAAGAATCTGTTCCCTCTTTTATAGTTCATAGTTATTCAGAACCAAGAGAGAATTGAGTTCCTACCTATATTCAGTGGGATCTAGAGCTAGAAAACTGGTTGATTAGGTTCCTGTTGAACCACTAGTCCCTTTGGACAAATTTTCCTCCTCACTAGAGCTATTTTTCTTTGTCTCTTCAGAATTTCATTCATGATGTTTTCCCATTCCTCCTGGACTGTAGATATTTTTAAAAATGCCCCTGTAGACATTTTAGTCGATTAAATTTTGCCAGTTCTTTATATTTTCCCTTTAATTTGTACTCTAATAATAGAGTACAAAACCATGTGCCTGTTTCTTTTTCTTTCTATATTGCTAATTCCAAGATGAGGGCAGTGATTTTCCCATAATATTCTGTTATTTTCTGCCCCCAAACCAAAATTTTTGTCGGTTGAGTATCAGCCCTGGAATCACAGTTGCCTCTATTACTCCCTCCAACTTTAGAAAGGAAAATTTTATCATTTAGGAAAGACAAGAAATTATGCTGCTGTTTTTTTTTCCTGGTCTGGATAGAAAATACACTCTAGTAAATATCTGTTTAATTCAAGAGTCTCTCACTATATCTTACTACCATACTGATGGGGTTAGAGGTGCTCAAAACACCAAAATACCAACATGCCAGGTCCTGTCAAACGAATTCAACTTAAGTCTTCTCTCAGCCAAAGAAGAGCAAAGTTTATTAAAGATTTGCCATATTGGGTAGACTCTTAAGGAGCCTTGGTATCTGTGAAACTTGTACTGGACAGGCAGGCCAGAATCATCTGACACAGAGTCATTCTGCTGTAGACCATTCTCTGGCCTTCCTCTTTTCATGGAGGCAAGATGGGTCTGATATACAGAAAGGTTGTGGCAGGAATCTAGGGGTGGTCTAGAGGAGGAGTTTGGGGAGGGTCTTCAAGAAGAATCAATGAGGTCAGACTCCAGTAATGAGTGATTAAGGGTGGGAAGTTGCTGGACAAAGGAGGGCTAAGCTAGTAACAAAGCTTTGGGCAGAGCCACAATGAAAGGCTTATGGCCTCAGGTAAATGCCTCATGTGGGAAGATTCAAGGAGAGCTCAAGGGGGTTCCCAGAGACTGTACCTCATCTATACCAAATCTGCCATCTGTTTCCAGAGCTCATCCTCTTTTTGATCTTTCTGTGTAAGTGGCCTGTTGTATGTGCCCATGTAAATATTGCTTCAATTTGTGTCCCTGTCTGTCTTCATACAAATTCTCTCCACAATGTTTCTCCCTCTGGTTTCTGTATTCCTGCCAAATAATATATCTTTCTCATAAACAGTGTTATTATGGTCTTATTTGCAAAAGGCTAGAGAGGGAGAGAACTTTGTGTGCTAAAATGTTTATGTGTTAAATAAAGCTAAAAGAGGTTTGACCTTATATTGAGGGAAGCCATTGGGAAGCTGGTGGCACAGTAAATAAGAGTGCTGGGCCTGTCTCAAACACTTACTAGTAAGTCACTTTGCCTCTATTTGCCTCAATATCCTCAACTGTAAAATGCAGATCATAATAGCACCTAACTTGTAGAGCTGTTGTGAGGACAGGGATGAGCACATAGCAGATGCTATACAAAAGCTTTTCTCCTTTCCCTCATATTGAAAATGTAATTGTTGGGCGGCTAGGTGGTGCAGTGAATAGAGCATCAGCCCTGGAGTCAGGAGGCCCTGAGTTCAAATCTGGCTTCAGACACTTAACACAAAACTATCCATGTGACCTAGGGCAAGTCACTTAACCCCAATTGCCCTCCAAAAATAAAGGAAAATGTAACTGTTACTAATTTTCTGCTCAGACTTGATTTGACTCATAGAATTGATCAGGAGACTAGACTTTTATAAATAAACTGCTTAATTTCAAGAATGAAACTTAAATCACAGCAATGTTAAAGACTGCAAAAGAAAAAAAAAAGTAAAAAGATGAGCCATAAGAAAAATATTTGGCTTATTGTGAATCATCATATCCTTTACTGACTGCCCATTTTGTGATGCATAGTATAGGAAATAACTTTGTGTTTGTTTTTAAAAATCCTGAATATATTCCTTTTCTTATTGGCAATCTAACACTTGTTTTAAAGTTTGGTCTTACCAAACTGAAGAGAGCACAATTTTCAAAGTTACCAATACAAGTTCCAGTTCTAAAGATCTATTTTTCCACCCCTCAGTCAGGCAAAAAGCAGTACAGTGTAGGTTAGAATGAACACTAGATTTTGAATCAGAAGTTCTGTGTTCAAGTCCCAGGTCAGCCATTTACTCTATGGACCAACTTGTGTAACTTGGGTTACTTAAATTCCTTGGATTTAGGTTTCCTCATTTGTAAAACAAAGTGAATAGTAGATGAACCCTACTTTCCCTTCCAGTTTCACTCTGGTGAATATTAGGATCTCAGTTCTTTTCAGCTGCAAATATAAAAGGCATTAATGCTGTGCAATTTATTTGAAGAGGAGGGAGGAACATAATGAATTCATTCAACCTGTGCTCTAGTCACAAGAGATTCAGTCATTGTTTCCCATAAAAAGAAGAAAAATAACCAGGAAAACCAGCTAACATCCTAGTTGAATCTGTATGGAGAGGAAGAGTGAACAGCCCCAGCTGCTTTAAAGTATACATGAATGTATGTTTGTGAGCCTGTGCATGTTTGTGAATAGATATGTGTATGTCTCTGGCTTTCTCCCTGTATCCTCTTTGATGTGATCCTGACCTTATTATTTCCTTCCTCTCTGAGATCTCTTTTTGGTCACTTTCATAGCCAGGGGTTCTTAATTTTTCTCCTATTGTGGACTCTTTTGGCCCTTTTTTCAGAATAATGTTTTTAAATGAATAAAACAAAAGACATGGGATTACAAAGGAAAGCAATTATGCTAAAGTACAGTTATGAAATATTTTTTTCTAGGGCCTCCTCTCTCTGGACTTCCCAGTGACCGGACTGCCTGCTTCTCGTGAGATTCAATAAAACTTCCTGCTTTTACCTTGAGACGTCTCCAAGTAGTCAATTTAGGGCAGGGTCTCTGTATCCCACACAGTTTGGGGGGGGCCTCGCCCGGGATCACATGACTTGGTGGAGGAATGACCACTCACCTGCTCAGAGGCAGGAACCCGTGGAGCCCCTTGCTCCAACAGTCTCCAGAGAGAGCAGGACATCTCCCTTCCTCCACTGAGTAAAGTGCGGAAAGGGAGAAACTCTGTAAAAGAGAAAGTAAAAACAAAGGATCCGAAGCTCCAAAATTGAGATTGAACAGTGGAAACAGTCAGGAAACCTATGTGCACATAGCCCAACCCCACCTTTAGGATTTGCTGTGCAAGTACCAGCCTGGAGACTGGATCCTAATCCGAGTTTGGAAAGAGGAGAAGCTGACTCAATTCTGGGACAGACCCTTTCAAGTGCTCCTGGCTTCAGACACAGCAGTGAGGACTCAAGAATGTGGCTGGACCTAAAAGGACTGGTTCCTCCTCCTGATGAATGGACAATAGACTCTGAATCAACAGATGAGTTTAGGATTCCTCTGAGACAAAAAGAAAGGACTGATGAACGTTGCATGAAGGATTATTGTATGTATACTCATTTGGGGATCTATAATTGGAATTGTCTTGTTTGAGGTGTTAGATAAAATATTTTGTTGGATAACCCTTCTACACCAAATACTACAGACCGCTAAGTCACTCTCTGTGATCCAAGTGGACCATGGAGACAGTGTCAGTCTGGTCCTGGGTTTTGCTGACATCCTACCCGCTGATCTCCCCTAGACCCGTTCCCAGGGCCCCATGGGGGGAAAATACATTTCAGACTTTAATGCAAACTATAGGCAGCACCTTCAACTTGACTAACTGTTGGATTTGTGGGGGTCCTGAGAGGTTAGCTTTTTCCTCCCAGAACAAATGGAGGGGCAGTTAGGTATTCCATTGCATGATGATTTGAGCTGATCTAAAAGAAGTATAGATACTTCCATTACTCAATCTGGAGATGCTAATGGTTGGGGAGATTCATGGCCACCTGAGAAAATCATTAAAACCTATGGGCCGGCAACCTGGGCCCAAGATAGGAGTTGGGGATATAGGAACCCTATG
This sequence comes from Petaurus breviceps papuanus, assembly GCF_028583685.1. Lineage (NCBI taxonomy): Eukaryota > Metazoa > Chordata > Mammalia > Diprotodontia > Petauridae > Petaurus > Petaurus breviceps. The sequence continues at coordinate 28,163,885 of NW_027185712.1, forward strand.
TACATGCTAAACAGGATAATTAGCCTCGAGGCAGTAGTAGAAATTATTACTAATAAGACAGCCAGAGCTCTTGATCTCCTGGCCAACCAAGCCACCCAAACCTGAGAGGCTGTATTATAGCACAGGTTAGTATTGGATTATCTCTTAGCCAAGGAAGGGGGGGTATGTGGAAAACTGAACTTGTCAAATTGTTGTATGAGAATAGATGACAACGGGGCTGTGGTGAAAGAAATTACTCAGGACATTCAGAAAGTAGCACACATCCCAGTGCAGACCTGGCAATCTCCTTTTAATATGTCTTGGTGACTTGGTAGAGGAATGCTAACTCACCTGCTTGGAGGCAGGCACCCATAGAGCCCCTTGCTCCAACAGTCTCCAGCGCAAGGAGGAAGCTGGAGGAGACAAGCTTTATGGTTCCTACTCATAGCTATTAGTGGGCTTATACTAGTACCTGTGTGTTCACCCTGTATGATCAAATGGATCACAGGTATAGTGCAGATCCAACCTAGTCAGTCTAGAAATGAAAACAGAAGGGGAAGTTCTACTAATGATTCTGAAAAGACAAGGATGGGAACCAGTAGCCACCCCCTAAAGGGCTGAGCCTGAGGGAGTAGATGGATTAGAAGAACAATGTGAGGCGATGCAGCAGCTATTTGAAGACAGAGAGTGAAAGCATGTTAAAGGGAATTTGATGAGAAAACACAGTAATATAAAGAGAAGGGATTGTATAGAATGAAATGTGGTTTCTCAAGCAGACTATTTGTTAAAGTACTAGAAGCCTTTAGGCCTCAGTCAGGTGACCTGGGGAGGGAAAAACAAAACTCTGGAAATCCTCCTGCCACCCCATCAGCCAAATAAGGGAATGTTAACAAATGAACCAATCAATTTAAAAGATTACATGAGGAAGGGGAGGGTCAGAGTTTTTGGCTATATAACCCAGCTTTGGTTTCTGTAAGGTGGTTTCCCTCTCTCTGGACTTCCCAGTGATGGGACCATCCGCTTCTCCCGAGATTCAATAAAACTTCCTGCTTTCACCTTGAAAAAATATATATATATATATATATTTTTTCGAAAACATAAGCTCATGGACTGCAGGTTGAGAATCGCTGTTTTATAGTTTCTTACCTACATGAAAAACAATATCCTCTTCCACCTAGAGGCCTTTTCTAATCCCCTCTCCCAGATGTTACTGATCTCCTTTCTTGAAATTACTTTGAATTTACTCATCTGCATTACATTAATATTCACTTAGTAGCATGGAAGTTCCTTGAGGGCAAGGACAACTTCATTTCATTCTCTGTATTCCCAGTGTCAAAATGGTTTGTGGTGGGGCGGCTAGGTGGCACAGGGAGTCTGAGTGCCGGCCCCAGAGTCAGGAGGACCTGGGATTGGTTCCAGCCTCAGATACTTAACACCCACACAAAAAAACTGGTCATGTAACCTTGGGCAAGTTACTTAATGCCAACTGCTTCAAAAAAAATGGTGTGTGGCACAGAGGAACAAGTTAATCAACTCGGTTGCTGTTATCCTTCTCAATCCCTGGTTTCCCTGTGTTTGACTCTGATGTGTTCTTGCATGGTGACTCCATATCCCAACATTCATATTGCAGTTAGCAATCAAATATGTTTTTATTGATGTGTTAATATGTAACATGTTCTCAGCACTGAGGGTACATAAGAATTATAAAACATTTTTTTGTTCCCAGGGATCTTACTATTTCTTGGGATACCAAACAAAATCAAGAAAGTGTAGGGCATTCAGTACTATATTATGTGGTATTGATGGAATCCTAATAAAGCTGCCCCAGCCCCAATATTCAAACTTCATTATAGGCCTGGCCCTAGTGAACAGCAGGCCTATTGCACCTACCTAGCCCCCCTCCTGCCAATGTCCTAACTTCTTTGTATATGCCTCACTGATCACTAGAACAACAGGTGTGTCCCTGAACTCATAGTTCCTACAGAAACAGCAGGTGTGTCCATATGATGGGAACCTAGCTACTGCCTCTACCTGGTCACTGCCCCCAGACCCATTTACACAGAAACAGATGTGTTACCATATTCAATCACAATCACATCATCCATCTAGCCCAAGACAGGACCACAATAGCTAGCCAGTTGGAAGGCAGAATGACCAGAATGTTTAACCACCAAACCACAGATGGGAGGGACCCCTCCTCCATTACCTAATCCCTTAACAAACCCTTTCTTCCTTTTAATATTAATGATATTCCTCTATTCTATGTATGTAATTGCATCTTTACCCTATAAAAATCCATCTTGATTTCTCTCAAATTGCTAGTTCCTTTTGGAACTTAGCAAGTTTCAGGGGAGGTGTCAATCTCAATAAATGCTTATACTTGGATTAGAGGTGGTCTGATTGAATTCTTTGAGATGGTTCCACCACAACACATCATGAAACTGCAACAGTTTTTGGGTGGACAGAGCCCCCACCTCAACTTTTTTGGCATCCCTGGGTTTAAATGGCAACATTATATATAGGTCACTGGTTTCCTACCCATGAACCTAGGCCACTGGGGAATGATAGAACTTCTTTAATGGAATAAAACAAACATTTCCATAACATAGTACAATAAAAAGATGATTGTACATGAAACTGCAAATTTGCTATGCACAACTTGCTATTCCTTCCAAATATACAACAAAATTATCATATAAATTTCATTTTTTTCCTTTTTTTCTCTCCCCCCCCAACTCTAGAGATGGCTACCATTGATTGGACATGGACACATACACACAAATTATTCTGTACATGCATCTATTTATCAGTTCTTTCTCTAGATGCAAATAGTATCTTTCTTCATGTGTCCTTTATAGCTAATTTCAGTGTTTATAATAGACAAAATGACTTATTCAGCATGTCTTGCATCACTACAATACTACATTATTTTCATATACCTTCATTTGTTCAGCTATACCTTAATTGATGGGTGCCCCCTTAGTTTCCAGATCCTTGCCTATAATTAATTCATTGCTCCTCAGGTCATTATATCCTGTTTTTAAATCAATGACCTTCTTAACTCCATTGATGATCCCTCCTTTTTCTTTTTAAACCAGTCAATCCATTTCATTTTTTCTTAAGGGAAGTCTTTGAAACATAACAATTAATTCTGTTGTCTTATCTTGACAATTCATTGTCAATTTTATTACATTTTTATTTTTCTCATATCTCCCTTATTTGCAGTGTTTCCATATTGCAGGCTCTTCTCACCTCTGTTTTGTTTTACAAGAATGGGTCAGATGCCTCTCTTATGTTGAAAAGTTCATTTTTTTTTCACTGATGACTGGACTCAGCGCTGCAGGTTATATTATTTTTCACTGCACAATGAGCTCCTTTGTTTTTTGGAATATCTTATTCCATAATTTTCTCTGTTTTTGTTTTGTTTTGAGTTTGTTTTTGTTTTGGTGGCTGAAAAAATGGTCTGTATTATTCAAACTGATGTTCTATTGTAGTTAAAGGCCTCTTTCTTGAGTGCTTCAAAGCATGGAATTCTTCCTCTGTTGGTGAGCTTATAGATTTGTTAAGTCACTATTTCTTTGTCTGTATTATAAAGTTATAGAAAGTTTTATTTTACTGTTTCCTAGAATTTAGCGTTAATTTAAGATGCAAAAAAATTTTAATGCTACGTCTATGCATATTATCTTGAAAGTCAGTAGCTTTAACTTGCATGTCAATTATGCTTTTTTAAGGTCTTTTAATTAAACTACTGTATATATTCACATACATATACACATCTGTATGTGTATATTTACTGTTATACCATTAGTATGGTGATCTCAGAATGAGGAACCCCACTCACCTAATACATAATGCCACCTGCTTTGTCTTAGTTGCCTGTGGCATTGGAATGGTCAAATGACTTGCCTAACATCACACCGCTAACATCTGTCAAAGGCAACACTTGAACCCAGGTCTTCCAGATTCTCTATTCTATGAAAAATTGCCTTTCTGTTAAATGTATTGTAACATGTCATACAAACAAAACTTTTTTTTTAATTTTGTGATTTTATGGATCTCTCTGTTGTTTATCTGGACAGATTTTAGGCTATAACCAAGCATCCCTCTAGACTTTTTTGTTGTTGTTGTTTTTCAAATATATTTTAACCCTTTTCTTTTAGGCCTGGTAGCTTGTTTCTGAACTTTTTCATTCTTTAGCCCCTTCTGCCATCACAGTGGGACTTTTTCTTCCTCTTAGATCCCCAAACTAGATATCCTCATCCTTCTTAACAAGGGGAATGTGAGGGCCTAGCTGAGTCTGTTCAGAATAAAGTTGGTAAAGAGAGAACGATCTCTAGCTAGGGTTTTAATGAACTTTTCCTTTTGCATAGACTGTTTCTATCTTTGTGGTCTTCTATATCTTACACGTGTTCTTGTGAGTTTTATTTTATGTGGTTCAGCACAGCAATATTTTCCAATGCTTGTTGGTCATATAAGATTCAGACTAAATCATTGCTGTTGGGTTCTCAGCTAGGGAAAGAATGAACTGTACCTGGCTTGGAGAAACGGAGTGAGAGAATTAAGTAGTTCAGTTCTCGAATTTTATCCATGAGTTATGGAGTATTTCAGTCTTCTTAATCAGGTTTAATTATTATAGATTTGGTTGTCACAGATTGTCCAGTGAGAGAGTAATATAGAAAGAGATTCTCCTGCCAGATTGTTGATCACATGACCAATAATGTATAAGACACTTTACAAAACATATCTTTCTCAACTGCATGCTAGGGAGGCAGTTGAAATATTTTCATCCCTTTTATTTATAACAACAGATCACATTAATTTGGCTCTTTGAGGTTTAGAAAACATTGTCTTCACAAAAATAGTCCCTTCTGAAGTAAAGTGAATTGTGTGAGGGTAGACCCATAGCAACTCATAGCCAGGATTTAAAATCAGGTTTCTTTATTGCAGGTCCGGGGCTTTTCCTAAATTGAATGAATTCAACTGAAAGACAGAAATCAGCTGAAGGTCACCTATAGTAAAAGAAAACAGTATAGTGCAAAGAATCATGGATTTCAGAGTCAGAAGGTCAGAATGCAATGTGAGTTCTCAGTCTGACACTGAACAATTGTGGAGATTTAGACAAATCACTTCCTCTCTCTCAGACTCAGTTTTCTCATATATGAAATGAGGGAGTTGGATCATATGACTTTTTGGGTCTCTTCCAGCTTTTAATCTATGCTCCTTCTTGTTTAAAGCCACCCCCACCATAGGACCACAAGAAATGGAGGTATTCCAAGACAAGACTGAGAAAAGATGATGGTACATGGCAGGGAGAGAAACTACACAGCTGAATGGGCTGGGGCCAGCAGCTCCTGACCCTGTTCAAAGCACTTTAACCTAAGTAGGGATGGATTTCTGGGATGGGCTGATCTGATTGGCCACATTTTCCAGAATCTCTCTCTTGGTCACACATTAAGGGTGAGCACAAACGCGGTATGGATTTTCTTTATATTTCCAGGAGTGCAGGAATCCCTGGTGAGGGGCCCCATTCACCACTCTATGTCCCTGGGAAAGACATCCAGGACCATTCTAAGCTCATTTGATTATTAAGACCAGCGACTATCTGAGAATTCAGCCCTAGTCTAGATGAAGCTGCCTCTTCTCAGAGATGCTAGTTCCCTCTTAGAAAGTAAGAAAGCTTTGTATCCTTTAACTCATTTGAAACTTTCACTTTCAACATAACATTAACTCAGGTTTTTTTCCCTCTACACTTAACTATGTTAACTTTTCCCTAGACACTCAAACCAGTTTTTCTATTTCCTTCAAGTTTGCTATTTTCATTTTATTACCATATATTAATTACATTGCCTAAATTTAACTTGCCTTTTTCATTACAATTGTTTCTATTACCAAATCCCAATACATTAAGTTCTTTAGTATTCATTCGAAATGTACTGTAAACCATCCTCAAGGCATCAGTAAAACCTCTGATTTCCCACAGTTAATCCTAGAATATATTAAATATCCAGACTAATGGTTTAAAGGGAAGATTTTAGGGATAGTTTGCTCTTGTTTAGTCAGTAATAAAAGGACGTAATCTGCATATACCATTTCCTCAGATTTCCTCCCCAGCTTCTAGTTAAAATGGCCTAATTCTCCCTGCTGGATATCTCTTCCATGTGAACAGAGTTCCCTTGACAATACAGTCCTGTATTATTAGGAAGGACTTCAGGTTTGTTGCCAAGTTCAATTTAATTCTGGATCGACATAACACTTCACCAAGGACAATATAGGATTTCTTCTTGAAATGTATATAGGCAGTCAATAAACATCTTAAGGGCTTTCTATGGGCCAGGAACTGTGCTTAGCACTGCAAATATGAAGAGAATGTGAAAGGTAGTCCTTGCTCTCAAGAAGCTAATTGTTTAATGGGTGAGACAACATTCAAACAAGTATATACAGGATAAACAAGATACAATTAATGGAGAGAAGCCACTAGCAGTAAGGGGGATCTGGAAAGGCTTCCTGTAGAAAGTGGTATTTCATATGCAACTTGAAGAAAGTCAGCAAGTGAAGAGAATATTCTAGGGTTTCTAGATAGCCAGTGAAAATGCAACCATTGCTGCCAGAAATGAATGGTTAAACTCAATGGGAAATTTTTATATCTATAAACATAGGAGACAGCAAAAGGGGTCCTTGAGCCCTAATTGCAGAGGCTAAGGACTTAAACTTAATAAAAATAAATAAATAGCATGCCTGTATGTATCAGCAATGCCATATTCACAATGTCTATAGAGATTACAAATATGCTGATATAATTATCCATCACAAAATACATCAGGTTTGCCATTTGGGGAAATAAACTAGAAAATTTATTAAGATACCAAAAGACTGAGTCCCAAAACCAGAAAGTGAAAGCCATCAGAGTAGTTATGACATTGGCACAGGTAGATAAAGTAGAAAGCACCCACATTCTCAAGCCTTTAAAACAGAACAGGCTACCTCAGGCAAAGGTCCTCCTCTCCCCACTCACAGCAACCACCCAGTGTCCTGGAAGCACGCTCCCAGCAGCTCCGACCCCTGGAAGTCCTCAGCAGGAGTCCTTAGCAGAAAGTCCTGCTCCCAGCAGCTCCGGCCCCTGGCAGTCCTCAGCAGGAGTCCTTAGCAGAAAGTCCTGCTCCCAGCAGCTCCGGCCCCTGGCAGTGCTCAGCAGGGGTCCTAACTCAAAAAAAAAAAAGGCAACCGCCGTCAACTGCCAACCGCAGGACCGTTAGCTCGGCTTTTCACTTTCTCTTGCTCTGCTATGTCAGCACGTCCATGGGGCATGGGAGATCTTTAAATCCCATAACCCTTACACTGTATCAGGCTAAAGCATCTATCTGCCTGCACGGTACTGCATGAGTGTGAGTGTGAGTGTGTGTGTGTGTGTTGGAGGGCCCCTGGAGAGGATTTAGGGACCAGGGGTAGGGAAACTGCTGTCTTTGTGAAGTTTGGCTTCAGTCAAAGGGCCACACTTGAGGACCTAGTGGCCTCCAGGCTTCAGATTCCCCATCCCTGGTTTAAGCAGTATTCATTCTCATAAAACTGAAGATCTTCCCCAGAGCATATAGATCTTCCCTTATCATCTCAAATCTTCAGTTTCCCTGAAGCCATAATGACTCTCATTTTTCTCTCCTGTCATACAATCACTGGAAATTAAATAAGCTTAAACCACTTCTCAAGCCAATCTGGACCAATAAGCTCCTGATCAGGGATGAAGGGTACCTGATTAAGCCTGGTATGATTCTATTTTTTTTTTAAGCAATTGGGGTTAAGTAACTTGCTCAAGGTTACATGGCCAGTTATTTCTGGGTGTGGTGCTAAGTATCTGAGCCCAGATTCAATCCCCAGGTCATCCTGACACTGGAGCCGGTGCTCTTACTCACTGAGCCACCTGGCTGCCCCTAAGCAATTGGGGTTAAGTAACTTGCTCAAGGTTACATGGACAGGTGTTTCTGGGCGGGTGCTAAGTGTCTGAGCCCGGGATTCGATCCCTGGGTCATCCCGGCACTGGAGCCAGTGCTCTTACTCACTGTGCTACCTGGCCGCCCCGATTCTATTTTTTTATATATAAATCTGGTCAAAAGAATTTTAAACTATATACTATTAAAAAAAGGAGGAGAAAATTAGATAGATAAATAGATATATAGAAGGATTCACCATGCTGGATATCATAAACAGAAGCTACCATGAGAGAAGAAGAGTGGTTAAAATACCCAGAGAAGAAAATATAATGCAAGAAAGGAGATAGTAGTAAAATCTATGCCCTCAGGTTTCTATACACAAATGGACAAAATTTAGGCAACAAGCAAGTTGAGCTAGAGGTCTTAATGAAAGTAGACAACTTGTATCTCAGATATTACTGAGATTTGGTAGGATGAGACCCATGACTATAATAGGACTAAATGAGTACAACTTACTCAAAAGAACCAGAGATGATAAATGGTGAGTGGAGAACATTTCTCCCTCACTTTATATTAAGAAGAAATACTTATGTTAGGAAATCTAAGAACAGAGGAGTGAAGCATAGTGGAGAGCATTTCCCTAAAGCTCAATGGGGGGTTATACATTAGTTACTTTTCTTATCACAATCTGTCCAAATTACCTGGACACAGAGAGAAAATGGATGAGGCTTTGGGGAAAAAGAAAAGAAAACAATTATAGTTCTGAAACAGAGGCATAATAGGATAGTAGTAATGAGGAGTTTTAATTTACCAGTCCTCTTGTGAGAGGTGGCAATGAAAACTCACTTTTACAGTTTGTAACTGAAAAAACCAGGAGTAGTCTGCTATATTCACTCTAAATTTGGGGCCAACCAGGTTCCTGGGGAAAGAAAGGAAACAAGCATTTATTAAGGGCCTACCAAGATGTAGGCATTGCACTAAGTGCTTTACAAATATCTTTTCATTTGGTCTTCACAACAAGGTAGTAGCCACAGGCCTGTCACTGTGCTAGGTGCTGGGGGTACAAATTTTTAAAAAAATTTTCAATTTCAATTTTTTGCTTCTTTTTAAAGTGAAAAATGAGAAAGACAAAACAAAACAAAACAAGAAAAAGAAAGAGAGCAGGTAGTTTGCTTCAATCTGCATTCAAACTCTGTAGTTCTATTTCTGGATGTGGACATCTCTTTCCATCATGAGTCTTTTGCAGTTGTCTTATAACCTTGCATTGCTGAGAAGAGCCAAATCTATCAAAGTTGGTTTTCACAATATGCTGTGTCTGTAATTATGTACAAATTTCTCCTGGTTCTACTCTTCTTACTCAGCATCAGTTTGTATAAGGCTCTCCAGGAAATACAAAGTCTGTCTGCTCCTCATTTCTTATAGCACAATAGTATTCCATTACATTCATATATCACAATTTGATATGAGTATTTTTTTAAAAAATTAAACAAATTAAAAACAAGATGCTTACATTCTTTTTTTTAGAGGGGTAAGGTAGGGCATTTGGGGTTGTGACTTGCCCAAGGTCACACACCTAGTTTTTGTGTTAAGCATCTGAGACCAAATTTGAACTCAGGTCCTCCTGACTCCAGGGTCAGTACTCTATTCACTGCACCACCTAGCCGCCCCAAAATGCTTACATTCTAATCAGTACTTAAGCAGTTAGAGCCAGTGCAACTTTAGCAAGAAAGAACCAGTCATGTGAGGACTAACCTTATTTCCTTTTTCTGAATGAGCAGGAGAATGCCATAAATATATTTTACCTAGATTTTTAGCAGAAAGGTTTGATAATATCTCATTATATTCTTGACGAAAAAATATGGATGGTGGAGAGGGGGGTGGAACCATGGGCTCCTGGGTCTTTATTTAAGAAAGGGGCTCAATACAGTCTTCTCCTTATTTCCTACCAGCTGTACTGCTTTTGGACTTCTCCCTCATGATTCCTTCCCCAGGAAACTCACCATCAGGAAGTTTCATTATCCTGTGTTATTGAATCTGCCTGGTATTCACATCTCATCACTACACTCTGCTCCTCTGATTGGACCCTCTGACTCAAGGACAGGGCCATGGACTCCAGGGCCTCTTTTTAAGAAAGGTATTTAGTCCAGTCTTCTCTCCATTTCTCACCAGAACCTTTGAACTACTTTGGATTACTCTGTCATGTTGTAAGGGTTATGGGATTTAAAGATCTTCCATGACCCATTGGACTTGCTGATGTAGCAGGAAGGGGTGGAGCAAGAGGAAGCAGAAGCCAAACTGGAGTTCCTGCGGTGGCTGGCGGGGGTGGCGACGGCGGCAGCAGCAGCAGAGGCAGCGGCAGCGCAAAGCCCTTTTTGAGTTAGCCAGAATTTCTGCTAATGACTCCTGCTGAGGACTGCCAGGGGCCGGAGCTGCTGAGAGCGTGCTTCCCGGACGCTGGGTGGTTGCTGTGAGTGGGGAGAGGAGGACCTTTGCCTGAGGTAGCCTGTTCTGTTTTAAAGGCTTGAAAATGTGGGTGCTTTCTACTTTATCTACCTGTGCCAATGTCATAACTACTCTGATGGCTTTCACTTTCTGGTTTTGGGATTCAGTCTTTTGGTATCTTAATAAAATTTCCAGCTTATTCCCCCATATGGCAAGCATGATGTATTTTGTGATGGATAATTATATCACCATATCTGTAATCTCCATAGGCATTGTGAATATGGCATTGCTGATACACATGTGACTATCTTTTTGTCTGTTATCTTCTCCACTAGATTGTAAGCTCCTCAAGGGCAGGATCTGTCTTTTTTTTTTAACTTATATTTGTATCCCTAGGGCTTAGCAAGGTACCTGGTACATAGTAGGTGTCTAACCTACTCACTAAAAGTGTCTCATTAAGAGAGACATAACTTACTTTTTTATTTTATAGGGTGTTTTGTTTTGTTTTTTGGAGGGGGGAAGGCAGGGCAATTAGGGTTAAGTGATTTGCCCAAGGTTACATGGCTAGTAAATGTTAAGTGTCTGAAGCCCGATTTGAACTCGGGTCCTCCTGACTCCAGGTCCAGTGCTCTATTCACTGTGCCACGTAGCCACCCCCAAGAGAGACATAACTTACATGAACAGGAGGGTAAGAGTTCTGTTTTCTGTCCTGGTTAAGCCACATCTGGAGGATTATACTCAGTTCTAGGAAACACAGTTTAGAAAGAATATTGATGACAGAGGAAGCTTGAAAAAGAGGACAAATTCAATGCCAAAAGGCCTTAAATACAAACCTTATAAAGAATGACTGAGGGAAATTATAGAAATCTATCTGAAGAGAAGGGCAGTTAGGTAGATAAACTGCTAGGCCAAGAGTAAGAAAGAGTCATCTTCGTAAGTTCAAATCTGGCCTCAGATACTTATGACCTATGTGACCCTGGGCAAGTTACTTAACCCAGTTTGCCTCAGTTTCTATATCTATAAAATGATAGAGGAGCTGGAGGAGGAAATGGCAAACCACTCCAGTGTCTTTGCCAAGAATACCCCAAATGGAGCTGTGAAGAGCCAGATGTGACCGAAACAACTGAAAAACAACAACAATCCTGAAGAGAAAAAAGCAGCGGATACCAGATAGCTTTCTTCAAGTATTTGAAGGGCTATCATTTGGAAGAGAAATTAGATGTTTTCTTTGTCCTCAGAGAGTAAAACTAAGAGCAACAGGTAGAAGCTGCAGTGAGGCAAATGTAGGTTTGATTGGATGGCACATAATCACATCCCTAATATGCTGTACTGAGGATTCTCTTCTGTGCACGGTTTGGGCTGGGGGACCACTGAAGCCCCTCCCCCCATCCTGATATTCTGGATTCTGCTTCATCAAGATATTGTGGGGATTAGAAAGTAGCTCAACACTTACTTGTTATTGATGTCTCCTGGACTGAGTTTTTCCTGGTAGCAACAACACTGATGTATTTTTTTTTTCAAATTTTGTTGAAATTTTCTCCTATTTGAGATACTGGGAATAATCAATCTTCCAACACTTAAACAGTTGTATCCCCTTTAGCACAGACCCCACCCCCACCCCTCCATGGTGTCCTCAGGATGAGGTGCAGCTGCCCTTCTCATCTTTGTTCTCTGTAGAGCCGTCTCTGCCTTTTCATGCACTACATCATACCCTAGAATGAAAGCGAGGTGGGGTTGATAAAGACAGTTAGTTGTAGTAGAGTTTGTTCTTTTCAGACCAAGTTTTTTTTTTCAATTTCTTGTTCAGTTTCCCTCTCCTTCCAGTTTCATCCTTAAGGGTTTTCTGCATGACCTGATTTCATTAGGTCTCATAGCAAGCTTTCTGTTTTTCCTCTACTGTTCCCCGATGTTTTACGAGGCAATGCTGCTCATAATCTTCCTTTATCCTTCTTTCCTCCAAATTTACAAAATACTTTATGAGTTGTTATTATTGTCCACCATATCTTTCTACTTGACAAGGCAAGTTTCTTTCTGCCAAGGGTGGTTTTTAAGTATTTTTTGACCACCTTATTTTGGCAAATGCTTTAAATCAATTAAGTTTCCATAGATAGAGAAACCCTTCATAACCCGACCCCTTCCTACCTTTTTAGTGCTTTTACACCTTTCTCCCCTGCATGTATTGTCTGATCTAGTGATACTGACCTCCCTGCTGTTTCTTGCACAAGACACTCCATCTCCTGACATGGCACTTTCACTAGCTGAAAGTGCCTCCATTCCTAAAATACTCTCCTTCCCAGTTTCTGAATCTTAGCTTTCTTCAGGTCTTAGAGAAGACCCTTAGAGAAGACTTTTGCCTTCTGCAAGGACCCTCTTAATGTTAGTGTTATCTTTCAGAAATTATCTCCAATCTCTCTCCCTCTCTCTCTGTCTCTGTCTCTCTCTTTCTCTCTCTCTCTCACACGTACAATTTCAAAAGTCTAATGCTATATTAAGCTTTAATGTCTTGAAACTACAAGACTAAGTTTTAATAGCTGAAATCTACCCCAAGATATAAACACATATATATGAGTATACATATGTGTGTGTGTGTATAGACATAAAGAGAAACAAAGAGATAGGGAGAGACAGAGGACTACTTTTGCTTTTCTTTATATTTTGCACAGAGCATAGATGCTTTTGATTGTATAGAGTTCCCATCGTCCAGTGCCAATACCATTTTGGAGGAAGTCATGCTGGAATCTACTATGTATATATCTTGTATGTACCTAGTTATGTCTATGCTGTCTCTTTCATTAGATTGTCACGTCTTTGAGGGCAGAGGTATTTTGTTTTGTTTTGGTTTTGCCTTTATCTGAATCTCCAAAGCTTAGTACAATGCTTGCTAGAGTAAATGCTTTATAAATACTTGTTGAAGGACATAGCATATCTACTCCCTTTTCATTTCTTCATTTAATTTCTTTTTCCTTCATAGTTTTCTAGATACTATAAACAGAAACGGTGTATAATAATGATATTACTGGGATGCAGCTACAGTATATTATAAGATATTCTATTTGTCATGGAAATTAATTTATCAAACATGTATTCTAGAAAAACAGACTCCTCAACTAGATGCCACTCAATTTAAAGTATCATTTTGAATTCATATGATCGTGCACATACACATATACATGCATGTATAGAATATTAACCTTATAAACATATATGTATATAAGAATGAATGCTAATCTCTGTTATGTGTGTGCATGTATATATGATGCATACACATGTATATATGTATGTGTGTATATATATATATACACATACTTATATGTTGAGAGAAATAACATCCATCCTCACAAATAAAATAACTGCAATATTCTGTGGGCTATTATTTAATTGAAAGACCAGTGGCATAATGACAAATAGAGAAGAGACACTTGGTCTGGAATCTTCATATTCTGCTACACTTTTCATTTGACCTCCTTATCATTAATTGCTTATGTACTGAAAGTTTCTATCCATAGCTGATGTTTCTGGAACCTTCTTTTTGTCAGCAAAGTGCCTAAGACATATGCAGTAGGAACCCACCAGGATCTCTTGTCAATATTAACATAACATTTTGATGAAGGTATTTGTTTATACCTTTGTAATTTATCCATTTAAAAAAATATTAGGCATACAGTGTGTGTGTGTTTATGGACTATACTGAAAGCTAGGGAAAATGCAAGGCTATAAGGTATATGGTTCTTATCTTTAAGGAAACTATAATCTAGTAGAGTCCACAAGACATGTAAATATACAAGTAATTGTAACAAAAAATTACCATTATATAAGTGTTTCAAAGTAATATTAGACTGAAGGAAAATATGGAACCAATAGGAATATTAATTCTTTACAATTCTCTGCCTTGTAAATCTATGGAGAATCATTGGCATTTTATATGAATAGAAGAAAAGTCCTATATTTGGTTAAGAAATTAACCTCACAAACAGAATAGGGGTCAGGAGTGGCTAGATGTTGTTTGTATTCACGGACCTGAAAGTAACTGAAACACAGTTGTATTCTCAAGAGAGAGAGAAAAAATATGATATGTGTGTATACATGTATACATATATACACACACACGCATAAACATATACATACATAAATGCAGCATGTGCTGGTAAATGTTTATAAGTTGACTCTCTTTGTGTACCAATATACCCACAACACACATTTAAATTTAATTTCCATTATTAACATTTTATCTATCACTTTATTTTGTCTAGAGACCACAAAATCCAGCTTGGATTTGTAGTATTGGCATGGTTCCAAAGTGTAAATGTTCATATTGAGAATTTAACAATCATCTCTCCTGATGAGCCAGTTAGAGCTGGCTCCAACATGCCTCTGGACATGCAAATACATGCATACATACATGAAATCTATGTCTATGTGTATATATATATTATATCTATGATAGGTCTATTTTTAAGTTCATTATTGAAAGTACTTCTTTCAAATATGACTTAGACTAGGTCACTGATGTCACGCCTAAATCTAACTTTTTTTTAATTCCATGATGGATATGTATATATATGTAGTTACCATTCTATTTCTTATTATTAATTTCATATTAAGGAATTAATAATGAATCAATATGTACCAAAACTCATACATGGAGAATGTGTTGACCAGGTTGCTGTGAATTATAGTGCTAAAGTCACCAATAAACTGAAATTCTATTAAAAGTATGACCTCAAGAATGAGGCTGTTGCCTCATTCTTTTGGTGCTTACTTGAAATCAATTGAACTTCTATAGGAATTAGTGATAGTTTGTGTCCTTTATTCATTCTCTGTTTCTGAAAAGCCTCCTCTAAGATCTCTAAGGACAAAGCTAGGAGAACAGATCAGCAAATCTGGCTAATAAATAAGATGTGCTGTTCAATTAACCGAATGCAAGCTGAATATACATTATTACTGTTCTATTGAGAAGAGACATCCAAAAGAATCATGTGACTAAATAATGAGACTGGATTTTTCACTTGTTCATTGGTTATCATTAAAAGGAGGGAGCTGTATTAAAGACACTATGGTAATCTTTTTTTTTCTTTGATAGTATTTTATTTTATTTTTTTATTTTAATGCTTTATTAACTTCTGATTTACATCATTCATTTCCGCCAGATTTTGAGTTACAAATTTCTCCCCGTTTTTCCCCTATCCACTGCCCCAAAATAGCAGTCCCACAGGATATCCCCTCCTCTAATCTGCTCTCTCCCATATTTTCTCCCATACCCCTTTCAACTTTTCCAGTGGATCACTATGCCTCAGTGCCTGTATATCTTATTTCCTAATTATATGTAAGATGGTATTAATAATAGTATACACACACACACAAACACACACACACATTATATATATATATATATATTTGAATATTTGATGTTAAAGCTTTCAATTCCAGATTCATTCCCTTCCTTCCTTGTCACCGACCCTTACTGGGAAGATAAGCAGTTCAGTATAGGTTGTACATGTATGGCTAATGCAAAACAATAACATAGTAGATATATTGTAAAAGACTGACTATATTTCCCTCCCTCCTATCCCCCCTCCCACTTGTTCTGTTCTCTACTTTGATCCTGTCCCTTTTCAAAAGTGGGTGCTTCCAACTTCCCTCCCCCCCAGCCTGCTCTCCCTTCCATCATCCCCCCTCTCATCCCCTTCCCCCCCTACTCTCTTGGAGGGTGAGATACCCTATTAGTGTGTATTTCACTCCCTCCTCAAGCCAGATTCAATGGGAATAAGGTTGACCCATTCCCTTTTGCCTTCCTATTCTTCCCCTCCATTGTAACCATTTTCCCTTGCCTCTTCTGTATGAGATAGTTTGTCCCAATCTGTCTCTCCCCATCTCCTCTCATTATATTCCTCTCATCTCTTAATTTCACCTTTTAAGTATCATCCCTTCCTGTTAAATTGGTCCTGTGCCCTCTATCTATGTATACCTGTAAACATATATACACACATTCACATATGTATTCATATGCCCATATATCCTCATATATATATATATATATATATATTTCGAATCCCTTCAACTACCGAGAAAAGTTTCATCAATTACAATTATTGTTTTCCCATATAGGATTGTTAATAGTTCAACTTTGATAAGTTCCTTATGATTTCTTTTCCCTGTTTACCTTCTCATGCTTCTCTTGATTCTTGTATCTGAATGTCAAATTTTCTATTCAACTCTGGTTTTTTCAGCAAGAATGCTTGAAAGTGCTCTATTCCACTGAATGACCATATTTTCCCCTGAAACATGATACTCAGGTTTGCTGGGTAGGTGATTCTTGGTTTTAATCCCAACTCCTTTGACCTCTGGAATACCATATTTCAAGCCCTTTGATCCCTCAGTGTAGAAGCTGCCAGATCCTGGGTTATCCTGATTGTGTTTCCACAATATTCAAATTGTTTCTTCCTGGCTGCTTGTAACATTCTCTCCTTAATCTGGGAATTCCGGAACCTGGCTATAATATTCCTAGGAGTTTTCTTTGTGGGATCTTATTCAGGAGGTTATTGGTGGATTTTTTCAACCTCTATTTTGCCTCTGGTACTAAAACATCAGGGAAGTTTTCTTTGAGAACTCCCTGTAGGATGATTTCTAGGTACTTACTTTGGTCATGGCTTTCAGGTAGTCCAATAATTTTTAAATTATCTCTCCTGGATCTATTTTCCAGGTCAGTGTTTTTTCCCATGAGATATTTCACATTGCCTTCTATTCTTTCATTTGTTTGGATCTGTTTAACAGCATCTTGATTTCTCATAAAGTCATTAGCTTCCATTTGCTCCAATCTAATTCTGAAGCAATGATTCTCCTCATTGAGTTTTTGAGATTCTTTTTCCATCTTTCAAATTCAGCTTTTTAAGGCATTCTTCTCCTCATTGCCTTTTTGAGTCTCCTTTGCCATTTGAGTCAGTCTGTTTTTTAAGGTATTATTTTCTTCAGCCAGGCTGTTGACTCTCATTTCATAATTTTCTTGCATTGTTCTCATTTCTCTTCCCAATTTTTCCTCCACTTCTCTTAACTGCTTCTTAAGGTCCTCTATGACATATAACCAGCTTGTATTTTCCTTTGAAGCTTTTCGTGCAGGAGTTCTGACTTCACTGTTTTCCTCCTGTTCCATGCTTTGCTCATTTTTGTCCCCAAAATAGGTGTGTAATGTTGGAATCATCTGTCTGCTTTGTTTCCTTTGCCTGCTCATTTTGCCACTCAATTACTTGACTTTTTGGGCTTTTTGCCACATTAGGACTCTGCCACCAGACAGGGGAGGTTTTGTCCCAAACTCTGGGGTTTTCTCAGCTCTTGGAGATATTAGATGGGTGCCCTCTCTGAGGTCTCCACATGTTCTGGCAAGCTGGACACATACCCCAGGACTTCCACCCTAGACTGAAATCCAGATCCAAGAAGGTTAAAGCAAGAGTGATTACCCCTCAGACTGGTGCTTAGTCCCCCTACACTCTGTAGGCCAGGAGCTGAACCTGCCATGTGGCACTGGCTGTCTGTGCCCATGGCTCAGCGGCTTCTCTCCCCGGGGGGAAAAGCCACGCACTCCCACTTACTGGTCCCAAAGTCCAGACTGCACTGACCTCTCACTTTGTCCTTCACATCTATGTGTTGATAAATCTGGAAACGGCCACAGATGCTGCTGATCTGGAGTCCCTCCTTCCAGTGGCTGGTCAGGCCCGCCCTGGGGCTAAAGCCTTGGCTTGGGGCTGGGCTTGACTCTCAGAGCACTGTGCTGGATTCCTGCCAGCCTGCCGGGCTGTCCTCAGTGGGAGGTTAGCTTCTCTGTGTCACTTTTTGGGTTCTGCAGCTCCAAAGTTTGTTTAGAGTCCCCTTTTTACATGGATTGGTGAAGGTAGAAGCTGGAGTCACGGGAAGGTCGTGCTTCTACTCCACAATCTTGGCTCTGCCCTGTGGTAATCTATCTTGCTCTTAATTTATGTGATTTTGAGGTTGGGTTACCATCAAAGTGATTCTCTATAACTTGGAAGAATTGGATATAAAAGAACTATGCTAATACATGTGTAAATGATGGGCTACTTGCATTGACTTATTCTTTTTGTTCCTTGTTTTTGATTTGGGGATGGAAGAGAACATAATTAAATAGGTAGAAGAATATAATTAAATAGGGAGAAGTAATGTATTGCAAGAAGGAGAGCATAGAAAATAATACATATAATAATGAAAACAGGGAGCTACTAAATAATTCCTCTCATGATTATACTGATATATTTTTTCCCATTAGTTTGTCATTCTAGCTAAAGAAACTAGACTCTGAGAATATCCTTAAAATTGATCACTTCTCTCTCCAGGATATAGCTGTCCACTTTGGGCAATACTGCTTGAAAATATTTTATCTTCCATTAGTCTTCTAGTTATTGTTACCAGAGAAAGATGGGCCCTAAAACCTCCCCTGAGATTCATTTCAGTAACCAGGATATTAAACATAATATGACAATTTGATAAACTATAAACTGTTTTCAATTATGAAGAAAAGCAATTTCTTAAAATCATAAGAAATGTATTGTGGGTAAACATAACACAACACCTGGAACACAGTAGGTTCTTAATAAATGTTTATTACATGACTGATTTAGCTGATATTTTGTCTTTTATGTTAACAAAACTCCATATGCTGGATATAATCATAGTTTGAGTCTCATATATAAGGATAAATATATAACAGTTCCCAATATCTACTCTGTATTCCCATAAAAGAAAACCAAAACTTATATATGTGTTGTTCTAGATATAACATTAACTTTTCTGACTAGAAGATAGAATTCATTATCAAGTTCTCATGGAGAATGGCTCACATGAATGTCCAAGTCTATCTAATCCCCAAAGAGAATGGACATTTAAACAGATCCATTCCATTAGCCATTTTTTTTATTGAAAGTGACAGACTCATAAATAAAATATTATTTGGTTTCCCTCAGAGGTCTTGGTAGTTCTTAGAAGTAATATAATATTCAGAGATCATGGATAGTTTATGCCCAGGAACACATTGTCTGTTACTATTTTGCTTTGAAGATATAAGTGACAATATTACTATGGGAGCTAAGGGAATAAGAAAACATCTCTTGGGACTAAAAAATGACAGTAAACATTTGAAAATTAAAATAATTGTAGTAATCTGTCTGCCTTGCATTCACCAAACTAATTTCCTTTTTTAAAAAATGAACATTACTGTAATGTTAGCTATCTCATAAAAAAAGGCAACTCAGTCTTAATATTTCCATGGATAGTTCACACAGTAAACAGCAATTACTTATGTTTTTATGAATATTGCCATTTCCAATCTTCTGTATTCCTTGTCTTCTGATTTTTAAAAACATTGCCATAAATCAGGTTTATGAAAGTCAGACTTAAAACAATTAATTGTTCTCATTGGGCTATGGTGACATTGATGGGATCAAGAAATGAATTAATCCATAAATACCATTACCCATATTCTCTCTCATTCCATTTTGCTTGCTGTAGAGAAATTAGAGATGGAAAGAACTTGAGAAATTATCTAGCCCAATGTTATTATTTTATAAATGAGGTCTAAATGAAGTCGTTAGTAACCCAAGGTCATGTGGTGAGTTTAAGGCAGAGCTAGGATTAGAACTTTGTCCTTCTGACTTCTGGTGCAATGCTACTTTCACTACATAATGCAAACTTATACTAAGAATAAGGCTGTATCTATAAAGCACAAAGTCAAATGGGATTTATTCATTAATTTGAATTATTTGATCAGTTCAGACAGTTAAACCAACAAGTCAAAGCAAAAATACATGGAGATTGATTTTTATAATTATTATGTTAATTAAATTATTATAACTGGTTGGTTTATAGAAATCCTACTTTAATTTGAAATAGGTAGCCACAAACTTTATCTAAAGAAAAATATTTTAGGAGAAAAATGCATGACTAAATTTGTCCTAACAGCTAGTTATTTTGGAAGCAATTGGTGAGTAACCTTTATCTAATTGGTTATAAAACACTCGGTATGGAGGAAAAAGACTACAATTTCAAGATGTCTTAGCCAGAGTGACATTGTTAGGCAGTTCTGAGGAAAAGTTACATTTCCCAGGAAGTTTAATTCCAGAGAATGAGCAATTGTACAGAGAGCAAGCATTCCAATTTCTAGAAGTTTATATGTGTCCTTCGCACAAGTTGATTTTCTCCAGGTATTGAGGAAAGACTGTAGCACAATGGAGGATTAGTGAAGGGTTGTGATTACAACAGAATACAGTGTCAAGCTGGGAACTGGACAAGGAACAGGTGGTCTGGTGAATTGTGAGTAATGCCTGAATATATATGAGCTAAATTGGGAGCAGGACATAGAATAATCCATCTTTTGAGGTGAGATTTCTACTTGCCCTATTGAAATAATGAGTTTGGAAGTGTTTCTAACTCCCATGAAGGATTGGAGAGTAGAAAGGGAAATGAGACTGTGGTCCTCAGGTATGGGGTTGGTGGTTGATTTTTAATGTTTCCTATTCATTTTTAACCCAATTAAATGTTTACTGGTTCAGTGCTATTCCTTTCCTGTACCTGTCAAGATATTGAATAATGGAACTCTAGACCTGCATTAACTTTAGAAATTCTCAGTTTTCTAAACAGGCAGAGCCCAAAGTAATCCACAGAGCTATTACTATTTTTAAATTCCTATGATTTGAACCCAGGTATAAAAGAGTCCAGAGCTGGTTGGATCATAGGCTACAGTTATTTGACTAAATTTAACAATGATGGGGGTCAGAGCTCTGCTTAATTGACTCTCTTTAAGGATCTGAAGGGAATAGCTTTTCAGGGCTCACAGACTGTAGCTGATGGTTAGAGATACTGTCAGTGACAGCTGCCTCTGGAAACGTCAAAATCCTAGCTCCTGTATCTCCAATATGATCTATGCTATCTCTGACCTGCTGATCCAAATTTATGAACTCCCAACTTGTTTGACATAATCTATTTCTCCATTTTCATCATGGTTTGTCTACCAAGTTCCTAAGAAAGTCTTGAACTCACAAAATAAGCTAGGTCTGCTTGGTTCCCTCCCCTCTATGATTGGCTACTGTGTAAATTTGAGCCATTGCAGAAGACTTCCACAGATTCTTCTCTGCTGCCTCTGCCTGGGCCCCAGCTGCCACAGCATCTTCTTCTCAGTCCATACCAAGCAGACACAAGTAGAAACCAGGCTGCCACAGAATACAAACAATATGACCTTAAATTAAAAAGACATATAAGATCACAGGACATGCAGCAGGCAGACAGTTTGGAGATTATCTAACCCAGCCCATTCATTGATTTGCTAAAGGTCACTGGATTTAAGAAACAGAACTAGAATTTGATTCCAAGTCTTCGGACCAAATCCAGTGTTGTTTCTGCTACATCATAGCTACCTCCAGAGTGGAATCTCTTATTCTGTGCAAGAAATCTCCCTACTACATCCCTGACACAAAGCCATCCCGAATCAACTTTAAAATGTTCACTGATATTTTGCTCCTTCACAAGGCAACCCATTCTATTTTTAGGCAGCACTAATTATTCCAGAAATTGGCCTCCCTGTAACTTTTATTCATTGGTTACAATTCTGTCTTCTTAAAACATACTTTGTACTGTGTATTCCCTTTCCCCAGAGAATAGCTCTTAATAGTGAGGAGTTTCAAACAGATCTGTGTGGGCATATAACTGTAGCCTTAGATTGCATATGTTCAAAATGGCTTAAATTTTATTTTTAAAAAATTCCATTTCATGATGGTATTTTGTTTCTAAAGTATTCTGAATATCAAGCTAAAATGCTCTAATCATTTCTGCTGAAATATTGAATTTTTGCTTTTCACCAAATTATGTTTCATAGAGCATTTGGTATTGGGATAAGTCAATTCGCATCCAGAATGGTGTGAAGTAGGAAAAGAAGAAAAAAGAAGCTAGGTGCTGCTTTTCTGTAGTCCTCCCCTTTAACCAAACTTACCTTTTCCCACAGAAGAAAATAGCTATATCTTTAAATGAAGGAGAAAAAAGAAACTTTGTGGTACCTCTTCAGAGATTGGGGAAATAAATTGATGTGAATAAAATTGTTGGTGCCTGAATAAACTGATTCCAGAATCAGAAAGTTTTAGAACCAACAAGGGATTTATTGAGCTCACTAGCAAGGGAGTCCTACCCAGAGAGACTCCCCAAAGTTACAAAAGGGTGAGGAATATATAGGCTTCAATTAGGCAGGAGGTAACTTGGGGATGGGGTAACTTTTAATTGGATTGGGCTTGTTTGTCAGGATTTGGAGGCTAGGATTGGGGATGTGTAACAGGAAAGGCTTTTCTTTGTGTTAGCTATTTCTCATACCCAGCCCTAATGGGTGGATTCTAGATACTTGCTGTTTCAGCAGAGAGAGAGAGAGGTTGCAATCAGGGCAGAGGCTGTAATATAAACAGGGCTGGGGACAAGGCAGAGGAACTACTTATAAAATGGAGTTGCTTTAGTTCTCTCTGCCAACCACACTGGTCTCTACCTGACCTCTCTGTGGGCACTGAGATAATCATGAAATCACCCTTTGTGCTCACCTGTTTAATTTGCTCCTCACGGTACTACAAGCACACCCACTTTGGAGGTTTCAGAGCTGGGAGATTATGGCAGTGCTCTCTATGAGCAGAATATCCCTATACAAAGACAGTTGCCTCACATATTCAGGTGAAGGAACACCTTTCTTCTTTCTCCCTCTGTAATCTTGAAGGTGTAAATTCATGGGAAAATGCCAAAGATGGCACCAGCCCACTGTCCCTTCTCCTAATCTGTCTGGACGTTCTTGTCAAGAGTGAGTTGCATTACCACACTGAGTATGACCTACATATTATCCAATGTAACAAAGACACATGTATGAAATACTGCATTGCAGGCTTTGTATCAGATTTCATACAAAAATGAACCAGTTCCTGTCATAAGAGGGAGGTTCATGTAAACAGATTAATTTACCCAAATGATAATTTGAGAAAGGAGAGGGGTGTTCAGAAACACTTGTTTGCTGGCATTCACTCATGATGTCACTTGACTAAGTCTTGTTTTCTCTGGTTCAGAAGTACTATATTTATTATTAATTATAGTTCTGTCATTGCAAGCTTTCTATCATTAAGACTAAAAACCTAGCCAAAAGATTATGAGATCACAGATTTAGAGCCAGAAGGGACCTCAGGAATCATCTGGTCCATTGCTGCACATTTTATAGTCAGGGAAAATGAGGCACAGAAATGTTGGATGACTTGTTCTAGATATACAGCTAGTAAAGGAGTAGTCATAGCATTCCTGATTAAGAATTGTCCAACTATTTTGGAGAAAGAAACCACAGTACCTTCCTATGACTCATAAGCTTCCCAAAGCAGAAAGTTAGAATGTCATACCATTTTGATATTTAGTACCTTTTTATGCACAATGTAATCTGAAACGTTCAGTGGAGATGCATAATATTGAAGTGATTTAAGGTGTCAAGTGTGCTTACATTTAATCTGTCTAGATAATTATTTTTCAGCTACATAAACCTGATTCACGTTTCACTGTAATCTCCTGTGGAATATGATATAAGACAGGATGAGGAGGGGAGTGAGGAAAAGAAAGATGTGTCCATAATGTCTTAATTTTCCTTTATTGACACCTTTCTATCTCTGTGGCCTAGCAAATGTCATCTGCCATGGGGCATGGTGACAATTAAAGCCTACCTTACTCTGCCCTTAATGCATGCATTGATTTCTTAAATATTTCCAATTAAAGTGAGGGTTTAATATTTTCAAAAGTCAGGGTTAAACTTCTTTTAAAAATTTGATTCAGGAAAACTACCACACAACATATTCCTCCTAAACCTTAGTGATCTTCAGCAAAGAAAATCACAAACCTTCTGAAAGTAGTTTGTTAAGACTAGGGAAAAATTTAGAGGAAACTTAAGTGATCTAACAAACTTAATCTTTGTGTTCATTGAAAGATATATGTATGATTCCAAGATGGGCAAGTAAAGAACTTAGCACAGGAAATGGAAAGGAGGAGGAAAACACAATAAATGATTATGGCTCCTTCCCTTGAGCCTTGACATAAAATAGAGAGTAAATAGAAAGTTAAATCAATCTGTACTTTAAAAAAGGTTTAAAATGACAAATAATTTAACATTTTCAAATGGAAAACAAACAAAATTGAATGTCCGAAACTTATAAACATAAAACTGTTATTCTCAGTAGTTAGTTATTTTTGTAGCCACTTTTGTAAAGTGCTCAGAATTCTAATTCTTGATTGGGAGTTTGAAAGCTTGAGTTCCATTGCCAGACCTCAAGGACCTGCTGTTTTCCCATTGGAGTGATCACTTAAAGGTTCTCTGGGAGGAAGTATGAACAGGAGCTTAATGTTAAGGCATTGTAAATAATACTCCCACTCTAATGAAAATTGGTCAGTATAATTGGATATTCACCCTTTCCATTTTGAGGACTTTCACCTTTCTGAGTGAATGCCCAGCTGAAGTCTGTGCTTGGTCTCATCATCTTACAGAGTATTTAGACAAACATTCACAGGTCCTCAAGTGTGGTTCTTTGATTGAATCCAAACTTCCCAGAATAAATCCTTTTATTAAGGGGTTTTGTTCTGTGAAGTTTGAATTTAGTCAAAGGGCCCTCACTTGAGGACCTAAGGGTTCACCTGTGGCCCTGAGGCTGCAGGTTCCCTACCTCTGCACAACATTAATGTTTTTTGAATGCTAAAGCAGTTTTCTCCTAACAGCCTTGCGTAGTACCTGCTCTTGGGCTCCTTCCCACCTCTCTCTTGTGGCAGGCAGCCTGGGCTGCTAGATAGCAGCAGACTTTTATCTCCCCAGAGTTCTAAGGATAATCCAGAAAGGTTAAGGGTATTTCTGTTAGTTTTGCTCATAAGAGCAAAAATACCCATGTGTGTATGCTTCCCCCATTGATTATCAATTAATGTCATTCAGCCATCTAGATTCAATTTGCTTTTTGTTAGGGACATTTATATAGGCAGAATGGCAGGAGCAATTGGTATAAAACATTCCCCCCAGATGTCAGAGACCGTCTCCCAGATGTACATTCTGAGTCCAGAGAAAAGTGATTAAGGCTTAGGCTTTGATCTGGCAAAAAAGAATAACCCAGGGCTAGCAGAATCCTTTTTCTGCCTTTGCTGGAACCCTTTTGCAATTCTTCTTAGGCATGGTGTAGCTTTTTACAGGACTCCTTTTAGAGGCCTGAAGCTGCCTTTCTTTTCTGTGTTTAGTTTGCACTACTCTACTCCCAATTCAGACACTGCCATCGGCTATCACTATTCCAGGTGCCAGAATCCTTGTGGAAAGTCCAGAATTACCTAACCTTCTGAGGTTAGTAGATCATTCTCTGTTGAAGGGAGAAGGAGATAGTCTCTTCTCACTACTGAGTAGTTCCCTCTCAAGGGCTTAGCTAGACCTGCTTCCACTCCAGGCTCCAAGCTGACTTTGTACAAGTCACACTGGCGTGACTGTGTATTCTCAACCAATCTCAATACACTTCCTATGTAATATCATTTCATTTCATCCAATGATTGCCCTTCCAAATTGATCAAAGATGTTTTGTTCTTAGTTTAATGCTCTTGGTTGATTGATTGATTTAATACACGTGTTATCATTTGACCAATAGTTACTTTAATTAAGGCAAAGAATCAGTTTAAAAGATCCTTACCTTTACTTATGCAAGGCAGATAGTGTAAATACTATCATCTTCCTCATTTTACACATTTGATATAATTCAACAAGAAATTATTAAAAATAGACTGTGTGCTAGACCCTGATGGAAATTGGTTCAAGAAATTGGAGAAAACTGAGGTTCTCCGATTTTTAATGACTTACACATGGCCATATAGCTAATAATAATATTGATATATAACACAGTATTTTAAAATTACCATATTCATATGTAAGGGTTATGGGATTTAAAGATCTCCCATGCCCCATGGACGTGCTGACATAGCAGAGCAAGAGAAAGTGAAAAGCCGAGCTAACGGTCCTGCGGTTGGCAGTTGGCGGCGGTTGCCTTTTTTTTTTTTTTGAGTTAGGACTCCTGTTGAGGACTACCAGGGGCCGGAGCTGCTGGGAGAGTGCTTCCCGGACGCTGGGTGGTTGCTGTGAGTGGGGAGAGGAGGACCTTTGCCTGAGGTAGCCTGTTCTGTTTTAAAGGCTTGAAAATGTGGGTGCTTTCTACTTTATCTACCTGTGCCAATGTCATAACTACTCTGATGGCTTTCACTTTCTGGTTTTGGGACTCAGTCTTTTGGTATCTTAATAAATTTTCTAGTTTATTTCCCCAAATGGCAAACCTGAAGTATTTTGTGATGGATAATTATATCAGCATATTTGTAATCTCTATAGGCATTGTGAATATGGCATTGCTGATACAGCATATTATCTCAATTGCTTCTCAAAACAAGACTGTGAAGTTGATGCTTCTTTTGCTTATACTCATTTTATAGATGAGGATATTGAGGCTTAGAGAGGTTATGCAACTTGCTCAGGATCACCTAGCAAGGTAATTTAGCCTGAGGCAGGTTTTGAACATAGGTCTTGATTGACTACAAATGCAGCATCCTCCTGTTTTACCCTGTTAAAGTCTTATCTCAACCCACCTTTCTCTCCTCCCCCACAAAGAAATTAAAAAGCACTTCGCTCAATACTGATGTATGACTGTTTTTTTTAGTATATTTTCAGCTGCCTGTCCACCTGCAACATCTGGTTCTGTCAAATACATGCATTATCATCAACAAAATCAGCACCAGGGGATATATTTCTGGTGGAGGTCTTATTGTAAATGTATCTGCTATTTCCCTTGCAGTCACGGGAGAGAATTCACATATTCAAGAGTCCCAGAGCAAACAGCTGCTTTTCCTGTCTTCTATGTCAGCACTCTTTCAGATTGGATATTTATATGTGAAGCGAGCAAGATGGAAGGAGGAGAGTGAGTTTGTTGAAATTCTTCAGTTTCAAACTTTAACTTAGCTGTTTCAGAGTCTCCTGCTCTGACCTCATGGCATCATCAGAGTCAGAGTTGGATCTTGTAATATGCAGTGATGAAAATCAACATAATGTACACAGTAGAACATTGCTAATTAGAACTGATGACTCCAAGGCCCATCACAAATCACCAATTTTGTGCATTAACATGTCTACCAGCTAACACAATTAAATGGAAAGTTAATGAATATACTTTATTGGATGAGGGAAAAGCAAAGTTTGAACCCTGACAGTGATCGAATATCAGCACATGGCCAAGTACTCAACTTGTTGCAATTTGTCATTAGGATTTGAATGTTAAGGGAATAAGATATTAGGTTTTCTTTCTGACTTCCCAGCGACAGGAGCAAGTTCTCAACAGCATATAAAAAGGAAATGAGATTAGAAGTGTGGAATTCTTTTCTTGGGTTTCCAGGGCAACTTCTTGGCTCCTAAGTCAAATTCATTGGGTCTGCCCTTCTCTCTCCGTTTTCAATTAAAAAAAAAAAGGACTCTTCCTGAGATCCTTGGAGAGCCTCCTTGCCATGTCCCACACAGTCAATGGAATTCTTTAGTTAAAATGAGAACACATCTGCTATAGTGCTGGTTTAAGCTATGGTATAAGTTGCTTATATAAAGTCTGTCCTTTAGTTTCTCTGTCAGTAGATTAAAGCAAGAGAAGAACATTTATCCCTGCAGTAAATTTGTAAAGCTCTTTGATGCCTTTCCATAGAAATCACACAAAAGAGCCAGCACTAGGGACAATATGTTTTCTCCAATAAAAGTAGGCAAGAAACAAGAGCCAGGGAGTGACTGTTTGGAAGATTAGATGATCACAGAGTCAGAGTGGGAAGGAATCTTGAAATCCATCTAGTCCAACCTCACATTTTATCGATTATGAAACTGAGTCCAGGGAAGTTAAGTGCTTTGCTCAAGACACACAATAGTGGTAATGAGTGTAAGAGGCAGGATTTGAACACAGGTTTCTTTGACTCTGGTGCAATTGCTCATTCAGTTACACCAGGCTAGACTGTGATTACCTGATCACCCCATGCTCAGCCTTTCCTACTTGAAGATCACAAGTATCCAGAGTCCAAATCTAGAATGAGTCATGGGGATTCAAGCCCAGCCCCTATCCTAGAGAAGCAATATAGTAAAAAAAATCTGATGAATAGTAGCTCTGGGCAGCCTATTTTCCCTGGACCACAAGGACAAGAGCCTCCCATGCCTAAACTTGTGAATGGTCAATATGCTTTAATTGATTACTATGTGCCAGGTTGGAGGCAGCTAGGTGGCTCTAGATAGAACACAGGACCTGCAATTAGGAAGACCTGAATTCAAATTGGGCCTCAGACACTCACTAGTTGAGTGACCCTGGGCAAGTCAATTAGCCTCTGTTTGCCTTAATCCACCAGAGAAGAAAATGGCAAACCAGTTCAGTATCTTTGCCAAGAAAACCCCATACAGGGTCATCTGAATTACTCAACACCAATGTGCCAGCTACTGAGTAAAGTATTTGTCACCCTAATGTTCCTGCAGTTCTCTCTGCCTGACGTGGATCCATGTAATTCCTGACCTAGGATCCATGTAATTCCTTCCCCAGTTGGGAGATGCTTTTTTATGTAGTCTTTTTTATCTCTGAGAGTCCTTATCCCAATTCCTACGTGCACTGATGAGTTAAGTGTCCACAAGCAAGGCTTTCTGTGTCTATCCTTCTGGGTTTAGGAGGGTGTCTCCCTAATCATAGCTCAAGTCCTTAATCTGGTGTGATCTCCCCAATATTAGTCACCAGTGATGAGCACTCATTTCATTTAACCAGATAGAACCAAGTAGTTTTTCAAGGTAATATTTGTTGAGAAGACATGAACAAAATTAGAAATATTTCCCCCCCCCCAAATATCCAGGGCACACTCTCCCTATAACACCCTAGTTCCTGGAGAAAGTAAGCTCAACATTTTATAATTTTTCCAAAGCATTTGCCCCTACCAAGTTCACTTTTAAATGTGATCAGGGGATGAATTCCTATTGTTCCTCTTGGATGATTGGGATGTCAGTAATCACTGGGCTAATCTGTCCCCCAAATCTGGCACTGACTCTGCCTCCTGAATTTCTGACAGCTCTCTCTCTCCTTTTGAATATTACAAGATCACAGCCTCATTTGATACAGTTTCACATAAGAACAAGGAGAAAAAGACATGAGAAACATACACAAGAGAGGGACGGTGCATTCACAGGCCACTTTGCAGCAGCCCGAGTGAGCAGGTAAAGGCCTGGGTCCTTTCTCTCTACTCAAATGCAGCCAGTCCGGAAAGGAGGCCAAATCATCCAATTAATGTTTTTTTCTAAGTATCCCCGATGAAAAGGCTCCTCTTCCTCAAGGGGTGAGCACGAAAGTCAGTCAATAAACATTTACTCAGTGTCTATGATATGCTAAATGATGAGTATACAAAGAAAGGCAAAACAAAATCTGTGTACTCAAGGAGTTCACAGTCTAATAGGAAAGACAACATGCAAACAGTTATGTACAAGCAAGCTATGTGCAAGATAAACTGGAAAGGAAGGCACTAGAATTAAGGGGATCAGGAAAGCTTCCTAAAGAAGGCTGAATGTCAGTTGAGATTTAAAGAAAACCAGGGAAGCCTAGAGATGGAGCTAAGGAGGAAGAACATTCCAGGCATGGGCACAGTCAGGGAAAATGCAGGAGGTGGGAGAAGGTGTGTTTTATCAAGGAACAGCAAGAAAGCTAGTGTCATTGCATCACAGAATTCATGGGGGCTGTGGGGGGGCCGCTAAGAATACCTCTTCTGAAGTCCAAACAGAGACTGCATCAGCTGATTGCATTTTGTATGCTCACAAGGACTCACCTTGGTTAATTGTAGCCCACTCCACCACCCCCCCCAGATTAGTCTCTAGGGATACTTGGTGGCTACAACTACCCCTTCTGTGCCTCATTGTTTTGGGGTTTTTTTGGCTTTTGATATGACCTTGTTGACTCTTGTGGCACTTATGTTTGGTGGAGCTCAATTCTTGTTAGGGTCAGGTGGGCTGCCTTCCTCCTTCTTAGGAGCTTCTCCCATCCCCTAGCACATATACATTGACCCTTTCTGTCAAATTTATCCAACTGCAGCTTCGCCCCCCACCCCTTGTCTCCTCTGGTCACACTGTTTTCCACAGTTCGGTACATGGTATGTGGCCCTGGAACTCTAGTTGGTATGGACACTAAAGGGAAAAAATAGTTAACATTTCTCACTGTTAAAAGCTCTTGAATTCTACACCTACCTGTTATTGTAACATTCAGGCAAGGAAGGCAATTTCCATTAGAAACATGTTTTGTTTTTTTATCCAAAAAGGTAAGACTGAAAAGGTTGTTCAGAATTTTCAGGTAAAGGAGAAGAGTTTCACTAAAATTAACCCTTTAAGAAGTTAAGATTTTTTTTTAGAGGCCAATCAATTCAGCAAGCATTTATTAAGCCCTTACAATGTGACAGGCACTGCGTTAAACTCTGAGAATTCAAATATAACCCAAAAAGGAAAAAAAAAAAGCATTTCCTTTCTTCAAGGAAACTATATCCTAATAAGGGAAGAAAGCACCTAAAATGAAGCTGAAATGCTGACTGGGGGGGAAGAGGAGGGGACAGCATGGAGAGCTGGGGAGATTGGAAAGATGTGCAGAGAAAGTGTCCACCAGGGGGCGTGATGGAGAAGTCTGGAATTGGGAATGGAGCCCAGAGAGAAGTAAAGGAATGAAGAAGGCTGGCCCGAGCACTTCCTTCAGAAAGAGGTGGTGGGAGGAAGTGAACAATCAGAGAAACAGACCACTGAGGCAGAGGGGTCTTCTAGGGGGAGAAGGCCACGGGGATGGATCACAGTAGTATGAGATACACATTCTCCATGCATTGTCAGACTTGCCTACTTTGTAATGTTAACTAAAAACATTTTGCTTCTCACCTCCACCATGGCCATTATTACCCTTTTTCAGAGTTAAAATAAACACATCAGAGAGGGAGTGCTTGCAGATGAAGAGTGTCTTTGACAGAGTAGTCCCATAGCACAACACAGTATTTTTTGGTTTGTTTTTCCCCTTCTATATTATAGCTTACACTTTTTCAACTATTTGTTTTATGAAAACAAAAATTCCTTTTTGGATAATTCTAGTATAATCAATCATAGAGACTGAAAGAATGCACTTAATCTATTAGGAGGCCCTTTCCTAGGATCCTTAAGACCCTAGAACCTGCTTAGTGGACTCTATGCACCACTATCAACGTGGGAAATTTTCATTCAGACCCCTGGCACAGGCAAATTTGAGAGAAAATAGGAAGACCCCTGCTACCAAGTTCCTCTGCTCTCATGATAAAGAATTATAACTGCCCACCCCTTACATGTGTTCTGTTAAGGAATTCAGCATTAGAGTTGAAAGGAAGACAAAGACTGATAATTTCATCTCACATTTATAAAGTACTCTGCATTCTCGGAGTATCTTTGCATATATTATTTCATTTGAAATTCATAACAAAGTAGATAGAGCATTATGAAAATCAGGAAAATGAGGTTGTAGAGAGGTTAAGTGACTTGCCCAAAGTCACAAAGCAAATTAGTGACAGAACCAGAATTAATGACTTCTCCTGATGACCTCGATACAGCATTTCCTTTACCTATAGTATTCCATGGAAAAGAAAATATACTTCAGTTGGATAAATATATTCTAGGTGTGGACATTAAAAAATAATTTATGCCAAAAAACCTATTTTGCAAAGTTCTGTATACTATAATAAATTAGTTCAGAACTCTTCAGGGTGTCAGTGCTGATTCATCTTCTTTGAATGTTAATAGGACCTGATGTGTGCTCCATGGCTCTGCAGAAAGGAGATTCCCTTTATGAACCACAAGACCTGTATAGGAAATGCAAAACAAATGCCTATTGACTGAGTGACTGACTCTACAATGCTCTGGTTTACACCTGTGGAACAATGCTCCTACAATTTCTATCGAAGGTACCACCTACACAGAGTCTAAACCAACAGTCTGGCTGTACTCATTTTAGAAAGCTAGGTACTGGGGTGGGAAACATGTGGCCTTGAGGCCACATGTGGCCTTCTAGATCTTCAGGTATGTCCTTTTGCCTGAGTCCAAGTTTTACAGAATGAATCCTTTTATTAAGGGGTTTGTTCTGTTAAGTTTGGATTCAATCAAGGGGCTGACTAAAGGACCTAGGAGGCCACATGTGGCTTCGAGGCCACAGGTTCCCCATCCCTGAGAAGACCTATACTAAAACTGCTGAGGGACACACACCTTAACTCTGATTGGCTCTTCATTGACTATTTCTCTCATGGTCCCATAGAAAACAATTGCAAAGAATTCCTTGAATTCTAAGACAGGAATTTATGAAAGAATAGAGAAAGGCTATCAAGGACATAACTATTATTTACCTCATGACATAGAATCAATACTTCCCATCCCTTCTGTCCATTCTGTTTCCAGGACATCATACTGATTAAAGCACAATGGAGTACATGGGATTTTCCCAAGACAATAGACATATAGGGAAATGCACCCATAGAAGTAGATTCTTCAGTTCCATATTGTTTGGCCATACTATTCTCATTTGACTCTCTTCTTTTCCCAAACCATACAAATTAACCACTACATTTAATAGGCCAAAAAAGACCAGGCCAAAGGGTCAGGCTCTCTATATTTGATATACTGTTTATAGGCAAACATACAATGGATAGAGTCTGATGAACTCATTAAGGCTATTGATATCTGCTACCTTCCTACCATATAGATCAATATCCTGACTTCCTCACTATGGTACAAATTCCCTGGGCTTCCTTGAGGATTGCAGTCTGGATTTACAAACTGTGGCCATGGGTCTGTGTAGTGGCACTATGATGATGCTTGGAGGTTATGGGGCATTTTCTACCTTTTCTACCCATACACTGTCATCTCCTAAAAGAATCTAGATAATTGCATCTCATTACCATTTCTTTCAGCAGCAATTCCATTCAGGTCAACATTACTCACTGAAATTTGTTATTAACTTGCTCTTTTGTGCTAATCATTTCTAGATGTTAAAAAATTCCTTTATAAAAAAGAGAATATTCTAATTAAAATAGGAAAGCACCCTTTTAATAGTTATTCAAGTGCTGTTTTTATGGTTTGGACCATGTTCAAATGGTTATTATATGGTGCATGGAACAATCAACATTTATCACGTCTCACTTTTAGGAAGAGTGAAGTTATCCTCATTATTTTCAGCTTTTAAATCAGCCAGGCTCAAGTGAATTTTACCGAACAAGAAGACATAGCACATACAATGGAGCCATAAAACTGTATCTATGCTATTATGGGGAAATGTCCAGGGTTCACATGCTCAATAAATTCACCATAACAGCAAAATTGGGCCAGGTTTCCAATATGGGGATGATCCTTATGTATCATATAAAATACAATGAGCACCTTCTCCAATCAGACCACCAATATTATTTCTTTTTAGTTGCAGACATTTTATACTGACACACATTTTCTCAAATACCTGAAATCAGTGGGTTTTAATCTCAATCAATAAATTAATAAGTATTTAAGAATCTCCTGTTTACCTGGTACTGTTCTAGGCACTGAATATATACAGTTACAAAAGTGAAAGAACCCCAGCTTTCAAGGAATTTACATTCAATGAGTATTTCCCATGTTTACAGGTAAGTAAACATAGGAAAAATATTAAGTGTGCATATATATGTAATATACACATATATATGAAAATATAGGATATACATGTATACACATGCATATATGTACATCTTTACTTATTTATGAACCTGGTAAAAGCTCTTTGAAAGCTTATATATAGTGATTGGGGGTAGAATGTAGAGGAAGACCAACTTGAAGACTCAAGAAAGGCTTCTTTCTCTTTTTTTGCCTTTTGGAGGGCAATTGGGGTTTAGTAACTTGCCCAAGGTTACATGGCTAGGTTTTTTGTGTGTGTTAAGTGTCTGAAGTCGGATCCGAACTCAGGTCCTGACTCCAGGGCCGGCACTCTACTCACTGTGCCACCTAGGCACCCTAAAATGCTGTGGGTTTTTTTTTGTTTTTTAGAGGGCAGTTGGGGTTAAGTGACTTGCCCAAGGTCACATGGTTAGTTTTGTATGTGTGTGTGTGTCTATGTTAAGTGTCTGAGGCCAGATTTGAACTCAGGTCCTCCTGACTCCAGGGCCGGTGCTCTATTCACTGCTCTATGCACCTAGCCACCCCCCAAGAAAGGTTTCTTGTGTTCAACTTAGAAAGGTTCCAGTAAGTGGAGGTGAGGAGAGAAGATGTTTCTGGCAGGGGGAATATCTAGTACAAAGTCCAAGAGGTTGGAAATGGAATATTATGAAGAGAGAATGGCAAGTAGAATAGTATGTGAGGAACACAGGATGGGTAAGGGGGAGTCCTGTGTAATCACCCTGGAAATATGAGCTGGTGCCAGTCTGTGAAACACTTTAAATGACAAACAGAGAAGTCAGTATTTTATCCTAAAGGTAATAGGGAACTATTGACTATCATAAAGGAGTGTGACATGGTCAGAACTATACTTTAGGAATACTATTTGGCAGCTACATGTAACATGGATCGGAGAACTGTACAAACAATATTTATTTTCAGATAGGCTTGGGTGGCTTCCTTTAAGGAGACAAGGAAGGCAGTTTCAAGACTTGATTCATCTGTAGGTACAGGGGTAGTTTGACAGAGTTCTTCCTGAGTTCCATGATACTTTTGTGCCTTGGTGAATTGTGAAGGCAGAAAGGTATCTGTAAGTAAGCTAAGTAAATGCTTACTTTTTTTTGTTTTTGTTTTTGTTATGTGAAGTTTGTTTTATCACATCTTGTGATCCACAAGTATTTCAGTGTACTCTAGTCAAAAGCCTGAATCATTAATTAGACTGGATTGAGTTTGGTCAGTGGATAGCAATTGGAAGGTTTGGATCACTTTGATTTCATGGTTTATATGGTTGAAGTGGGGGAAAGGTGACAGAAAGAAGGGAACTTGGGATGTTTGGATGGACAGAGATGGAACTCTGGTACCATGTGATTTTTACTTTTTTAGCTGAGTAATCCTCTAGCTGAACCCCTAGTCTCATAAATGATTAACCAAATGAATATTTAGGAAGCTTGGCATGGAAAGTCAAATATTTTGAAATCTATTATCTATTGTTTTTTTATTAATATTTTGGATAAACTATATAATCAAGTCTAGTTAAGTCAGTCAATAAATATTTAAATACCTACTATGCTAAGTGCAGTGGCTATAAAGAAAGGTAAAATGCAATCCCTCCCTTCAAGGAGCTCACAGTATAATGAGAGAGGCAACATGAAAACACCTATGTACAAACAAGATATATACAGGAAAATAGGAAATAATCACCAGAATAGGCTCCAGAATAAGAACACTTCCTGTAAGGTAAAATGCAATCCCTCCCTTCAAGGAGCTCACAGTATAACGAGAGAGGCAACATGAAAACACCTATGTACAAACAAGATATATACAGGAAAATAGGAAATAATCACCAGAATAGGCTCCAGAATTAAGAAGACTTCCTGTAGAAGGTAGGATTTAGCAAAGATTTGAAGAAAGTCATGAAAACCAGGGAAGAGAGAAGAGAAGGGAGAGCCATTCCAGGTATACGGGTAAAAAAGCATGGAATTGGGAGATATTATATGTGAGGATCATCAAAGAGGCCAGTGTCATTGCTTTTCAGAGTAGGTGGAGTGGAGTAAGGTGAATGAAAATCAGAAAGGTAGGAAGTAAACAGGTTATAAAGGGTTTTAGAAGTTATACAGAAGATTTTGTATTTCATTTTGGAGGTAACTGGGAACAATTAAAGTTTATTGAGAAGAAGATGACACAGTCAGACCTGTGCTTTAGGAAATTTATTGCTAAGTTAAAAGTGGACTTGATGGGAAGAAACTTAATGCATGGGAACCAACCTGAAGATTATTGCCAAAGGCTAGATGTGACATAGTGGGAATCTACACCATGTTGGTATCAGTGTCAGAGGAGAGAAATGAGTGCATACCAAAAAATGTTACTAAGGTAGAATCAACTAAATTGCAAATGGATTTAGGTGAGAAAAAGTTAGAAGTCAAGGAAATCACCACAGTAGGAAACTTGGGTTACTGGTGAAATAGTGTTGTACTTGACTTTAATAAGGAAGTGAGGAGAAGGTGAGAATTTTGGGGTAAAGACAATGAATTAAATTTTGGACATGTTGAGTTTGAAGTGTTTACAGGTATCCAGTCTTATATGTCCAATATCAGATGCAATATTAAAATAAATTGGCTTTTTTGTGTTTGGAAATTGCTGGTAGATGTGAACACAATTTTGATTTTGAAGGATTGTACCTTCAGGATACAAGGACAGTTAATGGACTTAGTAATAATTAAAATGAAAAAGGAAATTCCATAACTTAGCATTGTTCCTGAAACATAGGAGAGGCTTAATACATATTTATTGATTTCTAATTCACAATGTGTGCAGATATCAATAGGCTACAATTATGAAACAACCTCTGACATGGAGCTTCTGTTGAAGAATGTATTAAATCCCTCTGAAACTAGGACTGTAAGAGCAAGGAAAGGGAGTATAAGGATAAGAACCATGACCAGTGGTAAGAAAGCCTTGGGCTTGCGCTATTATTCCTATGCAGGGAAACTGGAAGGTTTGTAGGTTTTCATTACCAAAGAAAGTAAGTTAGAGGAGAACTTTAATCAGCAACCTAATGATTCTTTTAAAAATTCTCCCAGCTACATTTTTCAGCTTAGCAAGCTCACAAAAGATTTACTCCTTTTCAAAGACAATTAAATCATTTGGGGCCAGCAGGTTGTCACACCCCTCTAGTTCCCATTATTGGGGAATCTGAAGCTGGTGTATCACTTGAGTTCAGGAGTTCTGAGGTACAGTAGAGCTTAAGTCAGTTGGATGAGTTCACCAAATCTGGTATCATATTGATGAGCCCATGAGAAATGGAACTACCAGGTGCCTAATAAAGAGGGAACCACCCCATATCAGAAATAGAGCAGTTCATAGCTTTTATGCCATTCAACATTTTATCTGATCCATGAGTGTCAGATGGACATCCATGAGATAGGGAGATGCAATCTCTAAAGGAATAAGTGAATGAGCAAAAAAAAAAATGAACAAATAAATCAGAAACCTCAGGAGAAACTGTCTTTGTTCTTATTTGGATTGTTAAAATGGGGAGTTCTACGTACCAACCTCTATGAAAATTAATTTCCTTTGAAACAGGTTACCTAATAGGGTATAAAAAGAAAAGAAAGCATAAAAATCACAAAAGAGATACATTTGGCAAACTGAATTTACCCTTTCTCTCATCCTATCCCACTATGACCAGCCAGTGTCAGGGACAATTAGATTCTACCTTTTGGACAGAGCTCCACCAAAATCATACCAGGCTTTAGTTATGGACTTCCCCTCTCATAACACTAAATATTCCTAGGCAAATCAACTTGTGAGCTTAGATCAGGATATCTGTACAGGTCTAGTGATTGGCCAGACAAATATGGCTACTCACAGAAATTGGCATTCTGAGAATTAGAGGAAGCCTTGTGCCTTCAGTGTTAGGTGACCACAGGGTGATGATATATTCTCCTCTAAGGAACTTTGAGTATGGCTCTTGAATAATCAAGTTGCAAAGAAAGCAATTGATCATAAGACTATGAGGGGATTAGTACAATTATATTGATATATCTGAGATCAAGAAAATAATAACTGTGCTACCTAAACACAGGATAATCCTAAAAGCCCCCATCACAGTCTCTCATTTCATGTTCCTCAGGTCTTTTTAAATAGACTTAATACACTCTCAGAAGTAGTCACCTTAGGCCAAAGGATAAGGATACCCTACGACTTAGGTTGATTTAATTGCAATATAATAAGGAGAGAGGGGGCTAAATGTCCCAAGTTATTGAGGCTTGCAAACATGAGTGAAAAGCTTTCAAATATATAAGGGATGGTTTGACACTGGTAGCCCAGTTGTTTTCATTCCTGAGGGAATTTTAAGTGTGTATCTGGGCTTTAGTGGTTATTAAACCATTAATGGAGAATATCTAGAGGAATAAGGGTTCTGGCAAGTCCTCCCTCAGAAGTAAGCCTACTTCTGAGTCATTTGGTTGGCATTTGAGAGAGGCTTGAAAAGTAAGGCAGGTAGTATCTTCACCTGTACTGACAGTGGCCATGAGTTTCACTGAGCTCTTAGAGGTTTGGAGAGAAAATGAAGAGACTTCCGTCAAAGGTTCTTCTGTTTTGTGTCAGGACAAATGGAGGATGTTACCAATGCCTCCTGCCATATAAAGCTGTTCATTTGTGGAGCATAGTAAGGCTCATCAGAGATACTCGATACCCTTTGCTTAGATGAAGAATAAAGTTGATGCTTTTATAACAATAGCAGAGTTTAGAACTTGGTTCACCATCAGTCTGGATGAAAACCATGATGATACCTTATGATGGATGCAGAACTTTATATGATCTCTTTAACAAAGAATGAACTAACTTCTTTCTATTCAATGATATCCTTGTCATTTGGAAATCCACAATTGTTTTCTTATTTATTTTTGTTTTAGAGATGTGTTTATCTTATGTTTCTTGTTTTAAAAATATTATTTTATTTTTAGTTGCAACTTCTCATCCTCCTTCCACCCCTAGTCCACCCATTGAAGAGGCAAGAAAATACAAATTTTTACACACATGAAGTTATATAAAGTATTTTTGCATTAGTCATGTTCCAAAAATGAAAGAAAAGAAGAAAGAAAAAATATATGCCTCAAACTGCACTCTGAACTCAATAGTTCTCTGCCTGGAGGTGGATGGAAATTATCATGAGTCCTTTGGCACCATAGTGGATCATGATATTGATCAGAGTTAGTAAGTTGATTAACCTGGCAGTATTGCTGCTGTCAGGATCCCCATGACAAGAAGAGTCTGTTCTTTTCACTCCTCTCTTTTTACTATTAGGAGACACCATGGGTTTTCCTGAGCTAAAACCCAGCAAGCAAGTAACAACAGTCCCTTGCACTCACCTTCTTGATGAACTTTGCTGTAGCTAAATCAGAGAATTGCCTTAAACTAACTCCAGGTGGTCCCTGAGCTTGGACAAGCATCTACAGAAAACAAGTTCCAGTCATGAAGCCCTGCTATGAATCAAACTTGCCTCATTGTTGCTGTTGCCTCCTCATTGCCATGGCTACAGCCCACCGTGGGTTTCTTTGTCTAGTCACTGCTATGAGCGTTAAGGTTTAGCCTCACTCACTGCAGTGGATCTTGGGGGAGACTGTGGCACGCATGTCTAGTTTTCCTTGTCCAATGAAATAAAGAATGCTTTTTTTCTTATAACTACTATTAGCTCTTTGGTTTTCTTTTATTTTAAAGAATTAACAGTGGATGATAACCTCTGATTTCTTTGTTGTTTTTTTTTTCTTTTTAGAGTTAGCATTGTTTATATAACCCCTGTAGCTCTTTGGTCATTTATTTTCTATTTGACACCACTACTATATAACTTGTTCTCCTGGTGCAGCTCACTTCTCTTTGCCTCAGTTCATGTATTTTTTTTTTCTGAAACCATCTTTATCAGTTCTTACAGAACAATAGTATTCTATAACACTCATATACTACAATATGTTCAGCCATTTCCCTACTGATGGGCATCCCCTTAATTTCCAATTCTTTGCAACTACAAAATAATTGTACATAAAGGTTATTTCCCCTTTTCTCATTGAAATACAGACCTAGTGGGAGTATTCCTGAGTCAAATGGTATGCCCAGTTTTTACAACCCTTTGGATATAGTTCCAAATGTTTTCCAGAATGGTTAGAATACTTCACAACTCCACCAACAGTAAACCTGTTTTTCCATATGCCCTCCAGCATTTATCATTCTCCTTTTGTCATGTTAGCCAATCTGATGGGTGTGAAGTAGTACCTCAGAATAATTTTAATTTGCTTTTCTTTAATTATTAGTAACTTAAAGCATGTTTTATGTGACTACTGATACACTTTGATTTTTTATTCTGAAAGCTGCATGTTTATATCCTTTGATCATCTATCCATTGGAAAATGACTTATTTTTACATATTTGACCCATATCTCTATATATTTGAGAAATGAGGCCTTTATCAGGGAAACTTTCTGTAAATGTTTTTCCCCCAATTTCCTGCTTTCCTTCTATTTTTGCTGTGTTGATTTTGTGCAAATTCTTTTTGATTTCATGTAATCAAATCATTTATTTTACTTCCTATGATCTCCTTTATCTTTTAATTAGTTACAAACTCTAACCTTATTCACAGATCTGACAAGTAAAATTTTCCATGCTAATATACTTATGAGATTACCCTTTAGGTCTAAATCATATACCCATTTAGACATTATCTTGGCATATGGTGTAAAATGTTGGTCTATGCCTAGTCTCAACCAGAGCACTTTACAGTTTTCCTTCATTTTGTTTTTTTGTCAGATAGTGACTTCATAATCCAAAAGCAGGGATTTTGGGGTTTATCAAATACTAGATTATAATCGTAATTCAGCATTGTTTATTGTATAACTAATTTATTCTACTGATTCACAGTCAAATTTAAAAGTTTTGGGGGCATAGTTCTAAATTCTTCTCCAGAATAGTTGGACACCCATTTCCCTAGTGAATTTTGATGAAAGAAGTTTACATAAAATACTAGAGATTTTACAAGAGATTACAATATATCACCAAGATAATACACTATGACAATACTGGTTTAATATTATGAATTCAGGAATTCAAGGCTGTTTCAATATTAGGAAAACTGTAAGCATCATGAACTATATCAATAGCAAAAATAAAACCAATATAATTCTATCATAGAGACAGAAATGTTTTTGGCAAAAATATAAAGCTCATTCCAATTAAAATACCATAAAGCATAGTAATAAATGTAATTTTTCTTAAAATAAGAAATAGTATATATCTTAAACCAAGAGCAAGCATTATCTATGAGGAGGACAAAGTAGAAGACATTATAAAAAATCAGATGTGAGGCAAGGATGTTCATTATCACCTTTATTATTCAATATTAAACTAAAATGATAGCTATAATAAGACAAGAAAAAAGTTTTCATTCTACCTGGTTGAGGTATTAAAACCATATTTGTGTCATTGAAGGAATTTGGCAGGAATTCTTTATTTTTCAAATAGATTAAACTATTTGATTATATAATATTAGTTTGTATGGTATAGTATTAGATATATAATATTAGATTTAGAAGTTTTTTTAAATAGTTGGTAGAATTATCTTATAAATCCATTGGGTTCTTATTTTTTCTAAATCAGGATGATCATACATGTCTTTTTTCCTCCAATTTCTTCTTCTTAAGGCAATTTAAGTATTCGGTCTTTTATTATGGGTAATTTATATTTTTTGTAAATATTCATCAGTTTTATTGAGATTGTCAGTTTATTGCCATATAATTGAGTAAAACAGCTCTTAATAATTGCTTTTATTTCATGTTCATTATTTCTCCTATAATTGATTTAATTTTAGCTTCAAGAATCTGGATGCTATGCCATTTGATATTACTTTATTGTCTATGATGTCTTTTAGCAAAATGTAATTTCCCTGATTCTCTGTTTTAATTTGGTCTATTTTTGCTTCTGTTTTGTCTGAGATCATGTTAGCTACCCCTGCCTTTTTTTTTTACTTCTAATGAAACATAATAAATTCTTCTCTAGCCTCTTATTTTAGTGTTGATTTTATCTTTCTGTTTCAGATGTTTCTTGTGGACAGCATGTGTTGGATTTTGGTTTCAAATCCATTTTGATATTCTCTTCCATATTATGGGTGTTACCCTATTTCAGTTTAATGTTGTGATCACTGGCTGTGTATTTCTCTACATCCCATTCTCTTCTATATATCCTTATCCTCTTTACCCTTTCCCCTCCTCAAGAGTCTATTTTGTTTCTGAGCATTGCCTTTCTTCATATAACCTCTCTCTCACTCCCACCCCATTCCATCTCTTAGCCCTTTCCCCTCTAAGTTCCCTTTGGGGTATGTATGGTGAATGTCCATATGTAACTGTGTGCATACTATCTTCTTTAAACCAGTTCACATAAGTGAGATTCAAGCATTCCCCACTCTACCCTTTCTCCCTTCCATTTCATAAGCTCTTCATTGCATACCACATTCATGTGAAATAATTTCCCCCATTATTCCTTTCTCTTCCTCTTTCTCCCAGTGCATTCCTTTTTCTCTTCTTTCTGTTTTTCCTTTGAGATCCTCCCAACATAGTACACTTACACCTATGAGGTTAAGTGAATTCCTTTTCATTACCCTAGTGATGATAAAGTTCTTAGAGGTTACATGTATCTTCTTCTTACATAGCAATGTAAGAAGTTTAACTTTCATTTCTCACTCATGTTTACCTTTTTATGCATCTATTGAGTATTATGTTTGGATGTCAAATTATCTTTTATGTTCTGGTCTTATCATCAGAAATGCTTGAAGATCTTCCATTTCATTAAATATCTATTTTTTTTCCTCTGAATTTTCATTTTTGCTGGGTAGGGCATTCTTGGTTGTAACCCTAGTTCCTTTACTTCCTAGAATATAATATTCTAAGCCCTTTACTCCTTTGTGGTGGTAGCCAGTAATTTTTATGTAATCCTTACTGCGGCTCTACAGTATTTAAATTATTTCTTTCTGGCTGCTTGCAATATTCTCTTTTACCTGGGACCTCTGGATTTTAGCTATAAATATTCCTGTAAGTTTTCACTTCAGTATTTCTTTCAGAGAATTTTTTCCCCAGGGGATGATGTGTAGATTCTTTCAATTTCTTCTTGTGCTCTGGTTCTACAATTTCAGGGCAGTTTTTAAAAATAAATTTTTGAAATTATGATGTCTAGGCTTTTTGTGGTAGTGGTGGATATTGTTTTTGTTCTTGTTGTTGATGATGGCTTTTGGGTAGTCTAATGATTCTTTGTAAATATTTCTTCCTGACCTATTTTCCAGGTCACTTGTTTTTCCTTTGAGAGAGTTTACATCTTTTTTGTTCCTATTTTTTTCATCTTTTGACTTTCTTTGATCATTTCTTGATGTTTCACAGTATGATCAGCTTCCACTTGACCTTGATCAGTTTTCATTTTTAAGAAGTTATTTTCCTTAATGAAAATTTGTCCCTCTTTTAACTTTTGGC
The DNA here is from genome assembly GCF_028583685.1 of Petaurus breviceps papuanus. Taxonomy (NCBI): domain Eukaryota; kingdom Metazoa; phylum Chordata; class Mammalia; order Diprotodontia; family Petauridae; genus Petaurus; species Petaurus breviceps. Next base: position 28,207,441 of record NW_027185712.1, read on the forward strand.
CAATTCTGATTTTTAAGGAGTTAATTTTTTCAATAATTTTTGTGCCTCTTTTACCAAGCTATTAATTCTTTAAAAAAAACAAAGCAAAACAATTTTCTTGCATAGCTCTCTCCAGTTTTTTTCCTCTTCCATTCTTATTTGATTTTTAAAATCTTGTTTTTGCTCTTTTGTATTTTTTAACTCTTTTGGAAATTTCTGTTGGGTTTGTGTCCAAGCTGCATTTTTCCTTTGAGGTTTCACTTATAGATATTTTCAAGGCATCATCTTCTTCTGACTTTGCAATTTGAACTTCTCTGTCACCATGATAGCTCTTTATTGTCAAGTCTTTTTTTTTGTTTGTTTGCTCATTTTCCCAGTCTACTTCTTAACTGAAGTTTATATTAGAGTTGGGTTCTGATAACATCGATGGGTGTGGGGTTGGAGGGATGACTGTCTTGAGCTTCTGGCTTTTTAATCTTTCAGCTTCTTTCACAACTTAGACTGGGGACCTCTAGTGTTTTAGTGCTTCCAAAATGGTGTGATTGGGAGAGGTCTGTTCATTGTCTTCCTACTCTGTGCTTTGTTCCTTATGTAGCTTGGGTCACTGCTCTCTCATGACTGTGATTAGTCTTTTCTACCCTGGAACTGTGACCTGGGACTGGGTAATAGGTAACACAACTGCCAGATGGCACCAGATCCATCTCCCCATACTAGTCAAGGGGTTTTCTGGAATTTCTTTCTGCCCAGGGCACTGTCTTGCTCCCCAGCCCTATTACTTCTGCTGTACTCTGATCTTGGCCAACTGCCACCCCACTGTCTATAGATCTCTCTGTCTACTTTCCTAAGCTGCCCTAGACTGGGAAAAAATGATTCACTCTGACTTTTTCTTGGCTTTCAACATTTAATTTGGAGAGATTTGTAGGTGGTTATGGAAAAGGTTTGTGGGGAGCAACAACAAAGTTGCTGAGTTCACATTCCATTATCTTCTCTTCATTCTGAATGTCCACCTTTGAAAGAATAGTATGGCATGAACCTGTGTACTTTTTGACCAACCTCTGACTGGAAAATTGGTTTTATTCACCCTTTTCTTTCAACTTAGTGAAAGAGGGTTACCATTACTAGAGTTGGTATTTATTTAGGATAAGGCACTGTAGCATTAAGTCCATCATGATAGCAGGCACCATCAAAATTCTTATAGGATATAGACACACCCTTTTTTTTTCTTCTTTCATCTTCTCCTAGCACCCAAGACCATATTTTCTGATTAGGGCGCCCATTTTACTGTGAAACAAATCTGAGAATAAGTCTGGCACAACCAATACTCATTGACTTTTCCATTCTACTGTAACAGGCTCAGGCAGCTAGGATTGTAGAATGCTGCAATGGCAGCTCCATTGTCATGCTTCTGCTTATTAGGGCAGCAGGAGCAGAAGATGCTAAAGCTTCTAAAATTTGGCATCATCCCTTTGAAGAGGCTACTAGGGAAGGGGAAGTTTTGTCCTGTGTGGGCAGGGAATACTGAATAGTATAAGTAGAGAACAAATCTTTGCATAATCTTCGACCCTGGGACAGTTGCATTATGACACTTAGGATGTCTAAGTCAGCCTTGATAAAGATGACCTTGCCCTTGGATGGGGATTCGTGACTGTCAGATGTGATCAGTGACACCTTGGCTCTTATATCCTAGTGTTACTCTTGTTTGTTATGTTATATAGGAAAAATATTCTTTGAATTGCCATAATATTACTCCACCTTCATGAATTTAATTTTTTTTAAATAAATTTGTTCGATTTTTCTTATTTGCATCAAGCTCCATTTTTTTTTTATTATTGCTTAAGCTAGCCTTTTTTTTTTGAACTGAGGTATTGAATTATTTACTGAATAATAATTTTAGGGTCATTTATGAAGTAGAAGATCCTTTCAAAGGTTTGGGGGAACTTGCCACCAAGAGGTGGGATATGACAGGAACTATTTATTTTATATAAATGGACTATTTATTTTACATAACCATTAAAGAGGCTATCCTCAGGGCATGGTTGGTCTAGAGGATTAGGGATATTAAGAGCACAGTCTATGGGATAGAGAAGATTGGCATAGTTCCTACTGCCCTGCATTTTATCTTTCTGACCCAATTTTACTGTCCAGGTAACTGCAGAAGCAGATGGGAGCAATCTCTGTTTTAGTAAAATGTATTCTTTTTATTTTAAAGTTATCTTATTGAATTTTATGCTTTATGAATGTTTTATTGCATTGCAGTACTGAGTCTGAATCACTGAAGTTGTGTGAGCTAGGTCTGTCTAAGGATAATCAGGGTAGAGTCTAGATTCAAAAGATCAATTAAAAGGCTATTTAGAAGTACAAGTGAGATGTAATGAGGACCTGAACTAGGGCAATTGTTGTATCAGTATGGAGAAGAGGATCAATGAAAGGATGTTACCAAAAAAATGTGTAACTTGCAAAATTTAGCAATTGAGAATAAGGAGCAAAAAATGTCTCTGAGATGGCAAACCTAGTTGACTAGAAGACTGATGTTTTCCTTGGCAGAAGCTAGGAAGTCCAGTGTAGGAGGTAGACTTGTGGAAAGATAATGAGCTCTACATTGGCTACTTTGTATTTGAGATGACATTTAAGGGGCCCCTTAATGTCATCTACCCCTTGGTAGAGACTTCTAACTGACTCCAGGAAATGTAGAATTGAAGCACAGGAAAGAAATTAATTAGATATGTACACCATGCAGGCAGTTGCTTAGAGATGATAGTTAAGCCCATAGGAGGGGATGAGACAACCAGGAAAAAGAATGGAGATAAGAAAGTTCAGGATGGGATCATGGGGTATATGCATAAATAGAAAATAGGACAAGAAGAAAGATCCTGTGAAAATAGGTCTGAAAAAGATCAGTCATAGAGTTAAGAAGAGAACCAATATAGAGCAAACATGAAAATACAAGCATTCCTCAGTAAGGAGATCATTGGCATGAAGGCTACAAGTATAGAAAACTTTTGGGGGAGTTTAGCTGTGAAAAGGAAGAGAGATCTAGGGTAATAGCTTGAGAGGACTGTAGGGTCAGCTGAAGGCTTTTTCAAAAGTATGGTGGAGATGGTAGGCATGTTTGAAGGCAGCAGGGAAGAAGCCAGTGGACAAGGATGATTAAAAATGAGGGAATGAAGGGAAATTGTAAAAGAGGTAAGCTTTTTCAAATCTGGCCTCAGACATGTAAACACTTACTAGCCATGTGACCTTGGGGAAGTCACTTAACCACAATTGCCCTGTCCCCCCCCCCAAAAAAAAAGCAAAGAAAAAAAGAGGTAAGCTTTTTCAGGATCAAGAGTATAGATAGAGGTATTGGTATAGGCAAAGAGATGGACCATCTCATCCTCAAAAACTGGAGCGAAGAAAGAAAGGATTGGACATGATTCTGAGGTGATTCAAATTGGAATTGTGGAAGAGAGGAAGCTTCAGATGAATCAGTAAAATGTGAGATAAGATCCTTACTTCAAAGAGGAGGAAAATGGCGACATAGCTTCCTCAAGAAAAGAAGTTTAAAATGTTCTAAGGTGGGGATTAAGATAAAGAATTGTTTGAAGGAAAGTAAGAGAATTGGCATTTGGCATTCAGCAGTGAGGGCCCTGTTTGGATAGGTAGATAGAGAAAGGATTTATTAAATGCTTACTATGTGTCAGACACCATACTCAGTGATGGGGATATGAAAACAAGGGAAGAAAAAGAGTTTCTACCCTCAAGGCGTTTACATTTTAATAGGGGAAGACAAAATATAAAAGGGAGCTAGAAAGTAGGGGAAGAGGAGAAGGCTACCATTGAGGAGGTAAAGTCTGAAGAATGGAGAGGAAAATGAGAATTGAAGTGAGCACAGCCTGGGTGCCTCATGAAATCATGATGGGGAGCCTAAAACTCATTAATCAGAAGAGTAGCACTCAGGGCAGAAGCATATCCAGGGTAAGTGGTGAGAAGGTTGCTGGTGTTAATAGGATTTTACTGAGCCAGTCTCTATCCTGAGAATGACAAAACAGCAGGCCAGAGACAAAGTGCCAGTAATCAGGTAGCCATTTAATTAATTAGTTTCATTATGAGGAACAGATTTGCAAATCAGGAATTCTCCTGATCAGAATTCTGCCTTGCTGAGGTGAATATAGAGATTACATACATAAATCACCAGTGGGAAGGGAGGGGGGAAGGTGTATTATAATCATTCCCAGGGCCAGAGTGGTTTCCCACAACAAACCCACAAATGGAGACAGTACAATAATTCTGGAGTCCTGTGGGAGCAACACTGAAGGAACAGGTTCTACAGTCTTTAATTCACTTCACTTCAGGAATGCAGGCAGAAGGATGCCAGTGATTGTGAATCCTGTCAAGGTTTGATTGATCAGTTCAAGCTGCATTGTGAGTCTGACTCCCAAGATGGAAAAGACAAATCTGCAAAATCTAATCTATTAGTATATTCATTACACGTTTATTGATTATTATAAAAATCAATTCCCTCCATACCTATATATATATATATACATACATACATATATATATATATATATATATACATATATATATAGCTTGCTTTCTTGCCACACTAGGGAGGGTGTTGAGAATTCTGGGGAATGATGCATAGAGCCAGTAAATTGAATAACAGAAAGTGGTAGTTGGTCTAGCACAGTTATATGATTTTATCCATTTACATTCAGCAGCCAGTAAAAAGGAGACAAGAAGGCTAGTGGTGGTAGTAGTAGTAATAGTAGTAATGGTAGTGGTAGTAGTAGTAGCAGCAGCAGCAGTAGCAGTCGTCATCATCACGTCATCATCATGTCATCATCATCATCATCATCACATCATCATCATTGTCATTATCATCATTGTCACCATTCAGGGTTAGGGTTAAGACAAGGAGAGTCGTGATACGATGATATAGTAGGAATTAGAAGGGATAGGGCAGTGTGAGACTGAAGTTGCTGACTAATTGGTGGAAGTTTTGAAATATGAAAGTGAGGATTGATCAGGGTTGGTGACAGGAGGGTTAGAGAAACTAGAACCTGCAGTGAAGATAAACTATTAGTTTAGGATGGATGAGTCACCGTGAGAAGTGGAGAGGCAGCCAATTTTGTTTAGAATTACGGCTTGTGGAGGCACAACACTTTTGGGTGATAATTAAATCAAGCTTACGGTCACCCTTGTTTATGGCTGAGGTGGAGAGAAGGTATAGATACTAGGTATTGATAAGATTGATGAACCAGGGAGCTAAGGGTCATTTGAGGGGACATTAATATGACAAGTGAAGTCCCAAAATATAAAGACATGGAATTGGATAGAGAAAAAAAAATGTGAACCAGGTCTTGAACTCCTTGAGAAATGAGGGGGAATGATGTGGGAACAACAGACAATAACCACTGAGATCTAAACAGGGTGATACAAATCTGGAACACAGAGGAAGAGATGTTGCTGAAAAAAGATGGCAGGGAAACCTTTGGAAGTGACAGTGAAGAAGCAAGTCTCCTGGCCCATCATGCTAGGGACAAGGGGTATGGGAGAAGATCCATCCAGGACTGAAGAGGGTGATCAGAGAACTAGTGTCTTCAGGTGTGGGTCAGGTTTCTTCCATTGTGAGGAAATTGAAAGAGCATGAAGAAGTCTAATACAAATGCTGGTTGCTAAACATAGAAATGAGAGTTCCACAGGGCCCAATAAACATGGGTGGTAGAACTGAATAGGAACCCAGGAGGGATAGGCTTGATCTGAGTGGTAGTGGTGGTAGAGTAGGACTCAGAATCAAGGATGTTCAGTGTAGAGACAAAGGGCAATAGATTATCATGCCCTTTCCTAGTAACAATGGTAAAGTCAGTTTATTATTCACTGAGCAAGAAGTAAAAAGGGTGAGGTGAGAAAGAAGGAAGAGTGCTTGGTATGTGGATAGCGGCTGAGCAGATGCCAAGATGCCTATGGTAACTAAGACCTGGAATCCTTGAACTTGACTGGAGGAGATATCTTTTGACTTACTCATCCTGTTAACAGCCAGAACAACTCTTCCCTAAGGACCCAGCTCTGTGTGGATTAACTCACTGACTAGGGGTGCAGGATTTCCAATAGTCCATAGGTTAATTCTCCTCGTGGTGAGAATCAGATAGCAAGAGATATGGAAAGATACTTGTACTGGTTAGACCTGGTTTTCTAGTAGGATAGCTGCGTGGTGGTTATTTTGAATGCCTTTCCATTAAAGTTAAACTAAAGTTATCAGTGGGTTGCTTTTAGTCTTTTGCCATTTTGATGCAGAATCTGGCATTATTTAAAGATGCCCAATAAGTCATTCAAGACCCTGGTGTATGCAGATCCCTTGTAGCCAATGAGAAGCAGACGGTGTGGCCTTTTTTTGTTTTTGTTTTGCATTGATTTGTCATAACCAGCAGATGCAAGTGGGTTGTTAATTAAGTGTTTCTGATGCCTTTGTTTTTCTTCCAAGAAGGCAAATTTAGAAATGGCACAAGCTTATATTTGCTTCCATTAACTGGTGGGTCTTGTCTTCTAAGTTGACAGTTTTATTCCAGCATTCAAGTGTTTTTCCTCCTTACAGGTGTGTGTGTGTGTGTGTGTGTGTGTGTGTGTGCGGTGCGCGCGCGTTTTCTTCATGGCACTACTTATGGTCAGACCTTTTCAAGTACCTTTTTCTAAAACCTTACTGTTTTAAAAACTAGGCTACATTTTCACATGTATGATACAATGATGATAATATTAGCTAGTATATGCATAGCATTTTAAGGTTACTATGAAGAAACGTATATTTGAATTTCTAAATCCAATGATAAAATTCAAATATGCTTATCATCATAGTAAATGTATCAGCTTGTTGTGTCCAATGGGATCCATTACTTGCCAACATTGTGGCGTTGAGCTATTTGCCAAATGGGCTCTGATCAAGTTTTGTAATGTAGGGGAGGACTGGAAAAGAACCAAGGAGAACTTTACTATGTGGGGAGTGCTGAAATATCAGGAGGAAGAGATGGCAATCAGGAAAAATGTCAGCCCTTCTTGGTTCCACCTTGAGGACAAAAGATCTGTGGCTATTCAGGATATATGTGAATAATACACAAATTAATCAGATGCCCATGGTGTTAAACAATTGCATTGTGAATATGTATACATTCTTCATAAGCGTATATTGCACAAGTGACTTGTGTTGAACTCTCAAAATTCAGTTCAAGTGCTGCCTTTCCTAGCCCTTCCCCTCACCCCCTATTTCCCTTTTAAATTACTTTGTATTTATTTTGTGGGGCAGCTAGGTGGTGCAATGGATAGAGTGCTGAACCTGGAGTTAAGAAGATGGGGTTTAGGTCTGGCCCTCAGACACTTACTAGCTCTGTGACCCTGGGAAAGTCACATAAGCCTCTTTGCCTCAGTTTCCTCATCAGTAAATACACACTGGAGAACTGACAAAAATGGTCTGATGGCCAAATGGCTGATAAAAACCTCAAAGAGTCTTAAATGACTGCACACTTGTTTTGTATTTCTTTATATACATATTATTTCTTTAAAGATCAGGACTCATTTGTTTTCGTCTCTGTATCACCAGTGCTCAAAAGATTGCCAATGCTCACAGTATTTTAGGATTCTTCTTTTGAAATTGTGGATAGTTAGTAAAACACAGGAGAAAATCAGGTTCATTACAGCTTTACAGTCACAAGTCCTTTATGAGCAAAGACCATAATCATGATGTTAGGTCACTTTTATCCATTGAACTTGGCTCCAAATGTCTTTCTATTTCCAAAAATTTCTTTACACCTTCAAAAGTTGACTATTTCCCACCACTTGGTATTCAAAGGTATAGGAAAAACCTTAAGGGACTAGAGTTAGAATATAAGCATCTTGAGGACAGGAATGGTTTTGCCTTTTGTCTTTGTTTCTCTAGCAACTAGCACATCATGCAGTAGTTACTTCATTAATGCTTGCTGATTGGAATGGAATGAAAATGGATTTGATGAAATAAAACACATAGCTCTTAGAGAAATCTTCTTACTCAAAGGACTAAAGATGGAGATTGTTCCTGCATGCTCTCTGAGAAAATGCTGCTGGTTCTACTCAGCAGCAGGCCTTGGAGGTCCGTCTCCAATATGGAGATTATGTGACTGGCTTTGTTTAGGAAATGTTAATAAGGTTTTTTTTTCTTCTGAGCTGCAGGCAACAGTGTTTCTTAGAATTGTGAAGGGAACCAGCAGGTGGCATTAAAGAAAAAAATCTCAGCAGGACTTGTAAAAACAAAAATAAGCAAGACATCATCTAACTTTTTTGTCACTAATAGCTTATAGCATCCAAAGACAACCAAGTATTATTTATGGACATCTTTACTTTTAATAGGCAAAGCCCAAACTAACCAAGTGAAAAAGAGACACTCAGAGACAGCAAGGATTTAATTTCCCATTATTCTTCTCATCATCCATTTACTTTTTCTCAGTCCCCTAATCTCTCCTTATTCAGAGCATTATGTAAAGGGCCCTAATGAGGATTTTAGTCAGATCTGAGTTTCTTCCTCCTCCAAAGCATTCCAGGAGAAGTTTACCACTCCTGGGAGTCCTGCTTTCAAATGAACCAGTAGAAGCTTCATGACATTCATTGCTGATTACTAATAGGTTACATACCTCCATGTACCTTCTGATGAAATCTCATTATTGAGATTTCAGGCTCTGGGCTACTTTTAAATCTCAAACAGACAAGGTTTTTCATGTGCCACTAATATGGGTGATTTGTGAGAGGAAGAGTGATTTGGATAATAGAAGGACAATAAATCTCACCCTAGTTTACATTTACAAATAACAGAAACTCCCTGGACAAGTATAAAGCGCCAAATAAGATCTCAAAACCAGGCTACTGAGTGCTAATTAGCCATCTTTAGATCTGCAGTGAGAACTACAGATTTCTGTCATTCAAAAAAGAAAATAGTATGGAAAGAGACCATCCAGGTCTCCTAAAATAGGTTCTGCAATGAACCTTTTGGAAGGGTTATGACTACCTTTGGTACCAAAATGTCCCTTCCTCTTTTTTTTTTCCTGTTCAGATCCCTTCTCACCAGGTATATTTGTATCTGCAAGTAAAGCATCTGCATAGCTCTATTGGGCTCTCCATTAGGATTTAAAAATAACCTCAGAGCTTCAAGATCATAGAAGACTAAATGCAGGTCATAACTCTACCTGCAGAGATGCAGATTATTTTGTTTTCCAAAGGCCAGCCTCCAAGAACTCATTATCAAATTGCACAGAAGCAATTTTAGGGGGAAAAAAAGAAAGGAGGGAAAGTGGTGGCTTGGTTGCTGGCTCATCACGTTTCCTAAGTGAGTCCTTACCAGCCAACCAGAGTCAGGCATGCTCATACATCATTGCACTTAGCTATAATAAGAGCCAAATGTCCTTTCTGCTTTTTCTACCTCTGCCAAATAAATCACTGGTGAAAACTTAGAATCTCTGTTCTGCTCCTTAGCTCTACACCCTCAAAGAGTGAGCTCTCCAAAGCTTCTGTCAACATGAGGAAACAGATTGAAATTGTTATTGACCATCTAAAGCATGTTCTTCTGATTTTATGGCAACAAACAGATGACGGGAATAGCGTGTTTGTGTTTCTCTGTGTGTTTTAAACTAATAAGCGATATTTTAAAACACCTTCAAATCTGAAATCTTCATATATCCTACCCCAGGACAAGTGCATGTACACGACTGTGTGATTTGGCAGGTTTCTTTTGTTTGTTTAGTTAGACTAAAGGACAAGGGTAAGTGGCTGAACACATGGGACCAATGGTCACAAAAAGGATCCAATTAGATTACTTAGTCTGTTTAGTCAATTGCTATAAATGGTCACTTAGGGTGATGGGGACATATGTCAGATATTGTGGATAACCTACAAACGTGCTTGTGTCTATACTCTATCCTCAGATACAGGTGCCATATATATCCCATTGGAACAATATGAAAAAATATGGGTTAATCTCCCACTTAACTCCAGGTTAATGGACCACAAGCTGTTAAGATTTTCATGTTTTTGTTTTTTTAAGAGATAATATTATTTAATTCTTCAGATGAATAGAACATCTTATTTATGAAAATTTTGTTTGATGCTTTGGGATTACTATTTATATTGTACTTCAGTAAATGACACTTTTGTGGCCTTGACAAAAGCAGGCATCATTATAAAAGGAGTGACTTATTTGTTTTTCTTGAATCATGAGTTAGAGCCATCCTAGAGAGAGTTATGAGCTGTGTAACTGATTGTTGCATAGTAGTTCCAGCATGATGCCTGGCACAAACCCGATGCTTAATACATATTTTTTTATAGGATCAATCATAACTTCAGAGCTAGAGAGCCATCTAGTTCAATTTGATTTTCCAAAAGAAGAGATGGAGGTGATGTGACTTGCCTAGAGTCACACAATTGGTTTATTGCTTAAGCAGGGTATGAACTTTTCCATTATGTCATGCTATCTCCTTGATGAACTGAATTGAATAGATATTAAATTTAGGTTTACATGAATTTTGTAAACAGAGCTAAATACTACAGTTTCCTCCTCTTTGTTTTGCCAAAGGTTAACTTTAAAGTTTTACTGATATGTTTTTATTCACTATAATTTCCCTCAGTATCCCCTCCTCTCCCCTCTTAGAAAGTCATCTCATATACGAATATTTTTAGGGGCGGCTAGGTGGCACAGTGAATAGGGCACCAGTCCTGGAGTCAGGGGGACCTGAATTCAAATCTGGTCTCGGACACTTAACACTTACTAGACATGTGACCTTGGCCAAGTCATTTAACCCCAATTGCCCTGCCCTTCCCCCTCCAAAAAAAGCAAAAAAACAAACAAAAAAATTTATATATATATATATATATATATGAATATTTTTAAAGACAAAAAAAATCAGCAAAAATCATTACTGTACTGAGAAAGTCTGAAAATATGCACAATGTAAAAGATCTGTCAATTTTCTGCTCTCTGAAAAAGAGGCAAAGTGAGGAGTGTTTAAAGCTATGTAGTACAATGGATAGAGAACTGGGCCTGGGGTCAGGCAGATCTGTGCTTAAATTCATCCTAAAATACTATGTGTCTATGTGACCCTGGGAAAGTCGATTAACCTCTGTCTACTTCAATTTCTTCAAATGTAAAATGATAAAAATGATAGAATTACCTTCTAAGGTTGTTGTAAGGATAAAGTGAGAAAATATTTGTAAAACATTCAGTATGGTACCTGGACATATTAGATGCTTAATAAATGTTCTCTGAGTAGGGGATAAAAAAAAATAAAGGTTTTATGTACTAAGATCTACTCAATGAAATGTTTATAGATAGAGTTGAAGGGAAAATGTTCCCTCAGTTTTATATACTGCTACTCAAATCTATATGCAGTGTCATCTTCTGTTTAGAAATAAATGAAATAAATATATTTGTCATTTCAAAGTAGCCTTAGCGAAGTAGATAATGGTTGTCAATATTCAGATGTCATGGATATTGAGGGAAACCTAAGGAGTTTAGGTTTTGAATGAACATGCTATCATAGAATCTTTTTTTTTAATTAACTTTAAGGTTTTCAATTTTCTAAGATTTATTTCCCCCTTACCTTACTCTTCCACCACCCCACCAAAAAAAGTCCTTATAAAATATGCATAATTAAGCATAACAAATCTCTATATTGCATTGTGTGTATATATGTATATATTATATCTGTATACATATATATAAATACATATATATATATATATATGTTTCAACATATTGAGAACATTACCCCCCTTTCAGGAAACTAAGGGGGTGATCATTGGGAAATGCCTGAAAAATTATGGTATATGAATATGATGTAATGCTATTATTCCTTAAGATAAAAGACAAAAGAGATAGTTTCAGAGAGCTCCAGGAACACATGAACTGTTTTAAGTGAGAAGTATGGAGAACCAGGAGAATAAATTTATATAATAACAACATGAATGTAAAAATGAATGACTTTGAAATGACTTAAAAACTCTAACCAGCTATGATTCTAGATTATGAATACAAAGAATTCTTTGAAGAATATTATCATAGAATCTTAGGAAGGTCATCTAAAAATCCAACCATACATCCATGTAATGGATCTATGGATCCATAACAATGCACACATAGTCTCTCTCTCTCTCTCTCTCTCTCTCTCTCTCTCTCTCTCTCTCTCTCTCTTTCTCTCTCTCTCTCTCTGTCTCTGTCTCTGTCTCTCCCTCCATGTATGTCTCTATCTGGCAACACCAATGAAATCATAGACTCAGTCCAAAAATAGTTTTGCAGTATTTATCTGACTTACTAATCTAGTATCCCTCCACAATAAAGAAAATGAGGTAAGGTTGATATGTTTGCTAAGGTCCATCTTTTTGCATTTGATAAATGATAAGCCTTTTGTTCTCAAAATTCTGTTCAAGTATGTTTCCTAAAAAAAGTCTTCTGTGGTAGTCAATTCCCGAACTCTTTCTATTTTTAGTTTTCCCGTCTTTCCAATTATTTATCACTTTTAGATATATAGAGCAGTGGTCGAACTTAAATGATTATTTTACCTTTCTGCTCTCTAAAATGATTAGGATATATCAGGTAGCTTTCTAAGTTCCTCTTACTTCTAATATTTAATCATTCTATGATTGTAAAATTCATCTGCTTTTATCTTGTGCCTCTTTAAATTCTGGGAATTTCTTTGTGTTTGTGTTCTCTCCTCCATTACACTGCAAGTTCCTTTTAGGGGACCACGGTATCTTCTCTTCTTGTTGAATCGCATGCTGGGCCTAATAATGTAGCAAGCCATTATTGGCAGGGCACATACTTTCTGTCACTTTTATTTTTTCTGTCAGAGATCAACTGAGTCCATCACAGCATATTTTCTAGTCTAGCTCCCCTTGTGATGAGTAACATTCCGAGTTTGCTTGGAAAAAACCATGTTGTAAGCTGGGGTTTTGGAGCAGAATCTTTTGCCAAATGTGAATTTAATAAATGTTGACTGATAGAGGAAGAAATGTCATAAAAAAAAGATAGTGAAAGACTATACAATTACACTATGTAATGTTTCATATTCTATTGCCATCTTCCCTTTTATCTTTTTGAGAATCAATAAAAGAAAATCCTTTTTCAACACATTCCTGTAATAAATAAAAAGAAAAATTGGACTCTGTTGCTATCAGTGGCCAGTCATACCCTTACGAAGGTGTGTTAACTCTTTCAGAAAACTTCCGAATCATTTACAACAACTGTAACTGACATTGCACAGCCACCGGAGAGTATTTTGGGCAGCTAAGCAAATGAGAAAGAAGTTTGTTTATATGCAGGCATACTTTGCTTTATTGGCTTTCACTGCATTGCACTTGACAGATATTAAGTTGTGTTTTTTTCCCTCCAAATTGAAGGTTTGTGGTGACCCTGCCTTAAGCATGTGTATTGGTGCCATTTTTCTGAAGCATGTGCTCACATCATGTCCCTGCATCACATTTTGGTAATTCTCATAATATTTCAAACATTTTCATGATTATTATTGTATTTGTTATGGTGACTTGTGATCAGTGATCCTTGATATTATTTCGTAATTATTTGGGGGCATCACGAACTATGCCTATATAAGTGGGTGAAATTAAAAGATAGATTTTGTATGTGTTCTACTCCTTCTATGATTCCTGTTTCTCTCCCTCTGCTTGGACCTCCCTATCCCCCGAGACACAGCAATGCTGAAATTAGGACAATTAATAACTCTATATAATGGCCTATAAGTATTCAAGTTGATTGATGGGGCAAACTTCATTGTTGTCTCATTAAAAAATTGCCACAGTCACACTTATCTTCAACAGCCCCCACACTGCTCAGTGAGCAGCCATCAACATCCAGGCAGGACCTTTCACCAGCCACAAAAACAAACAAATAAATAAATAAATTACCCCTTGCTGAAGGCTTTGATGACTGTTAGCATTTTTTAGCTATAAAATATTTTTTTTTAATTAAGGTATGTACATTTTTAAATATATTGCACACTTAATATAGTGCAATATACTGCAAACATAACTTCTCTATGCACTGGGAAGCCACAAATTTGTATGAGTTGCTTTATTTTTTATTATTATTGCTTTATTTTTTATATCAGCTTTGTTGAGGTGGTCAGGAACTGAACCTGCAATATCTCCCAGGTATACCTATATTAGATTAGATTGGCCTAAGCAAACAATTATATTTAAAAATGTAAAAACCTTCTTTAACTCCTTCCCATACAAAAAAAGAGAGGCTAATCATTGGGCAGGATTTGGTTCTCTGGCTGTGATTTGTCCAAACCCTGGATTAGATAAACACTCTGTTCTTAGGCACATCAGACTATCTGAAAGGTCCAGGAAGGAGCCCTAGATAATCAGTGGTCATATTGAGGAGCATCATGAAGCAATTAGAATAACAGCTCATATTTACTTAGCCCTTAAAGCTTTAGGAAGTATTTTCCTCACATCACTCACTCCATGTAAGTTATGTATGTACAATTTACAAAATTTTCCAAATTTTACAGGTGAGGAAACTGAGATGAAAAAGGATAGGTGACTTCCTTGGATACACAGTAAGTGTTGGAGGTGAAACTATGTGAGCTCACAAAAATCACTTAACTTTACTGTGTTATCTGTAAAATGAAGGGGTTGGGTGAGATGGCTTCTCAAATCCCTCATATTTCACGATCTTTAATCAAGTGACCCGAATCTAAGCTCACCTGTTTTTCTCTTACACCATGCTAACAGTGCCCTGTGATTTTCCTGAGCCCATGTCTTTTTCTTTTTCTTTTTTTTTTGATACTACACAGTCCCAGGAAGTTCTTCAACATCTTTCTGTTGTTCCCCAGTCTCCTTTCTTCATTGGGAATAAAGGTCCAATCCAAAATACCTATAGCCAACTCCCCATTTAAAATTACATATCAGTAATCTTGAATAACTGGGAGGAAAGTATGTTGAGTTAATAAAATGCCTAAATTGCACAAATACCTTTAAACAAATATCCTTTTTGTGATTTGTAAATGCAGTAGGTATGTGCATTTTCAAAGTATCTCATCCATCCTGTCAAGTCTATTTTTATAAATAGATAAGACTCATTTGTAAATAATAGGTTGTTTGCAGGCAAATGGATGCTTCTCCCATAGTATACTTGGAGTTGTGATTAGGCAACTGCTATTTCAATACACTTTCTTCAAACAGAGAGAAAGTAAGTTTCTGCTTAGCTGTGCTGGAATTATCATGAATTCTGAACTAGAGGTGTCCAAATTAATGAGGTTTTATGGTCGTTAAGGCACTTTGGCAGCTATTTTATGGTTTCTTATCTTCAGGGGTATGTAAATGATGCAGTGAATGGGACAAACCTCATAAGTAATCAATAAATTAAAGTTCCAATATCAATGACAGCTTTCCAGCAAACTTTTCCTATCACTTCATTGGAGATGATAAGAAGAGAACATTTAGCAACTCTCTCTCCATCCTTCTCTTTGTAAAGCATTTATGGGCCACAGAACAGATGGCATCCCATCAGTTTCTTTGAGCTACTGGCTCAGTTCTAGCAGTGGTAACATAAACATGAATCCTACCCCAGTGAGAGGAGCTTTTGGGCCACTTTCCAGCTGTGTACACAACAGATATACATTTCAGTAATGAGTATGGGGTGCAGAAGGAATAGTCTACATTTAAAAGAAAAATATTCCCCCATATACCCTAGACTATGGATCATTTTACATAACTGCAGAGGCAGACAGCAGAATGCTTTTCTAATCTATGAGCCATATATATGCACATACACGATTATAGAACAAGTATTTGGCATCATCAAACATAGCTTGACCTGGATAATCCCTTTTTGGTCCATAAATATGTCAGGGAATCTAAATCATTTCAGAGATAACGAGTTTTATAGAGCACAGGAAACCAAAAGGCTATTAAAAAATACACACAATTAAAACTGCTTTAAAACTATTTTAAAAGTTGCAGAAATTTCCAATTTTTTAAACACTTATTGAATTTTAATAAGTTCATCCTGGTGCTTTACATGCCGTTGTCTGGTACATTTCTCAATGTTTATATCAGTTTAGGCTCAAATGTGTACAGAGCAGAACGAGCATTTCCTCCGTACTTTGTAATTTAAAAAAAATCACCCTCTGTGCAAAATGGAATACATCAAGAGAAGAAAAGATAAAATTTTGAAAAACCATGTATATACGTTTCATCTGTTGTGTAACAGAATTAAAGTCATAGTGATTACATTATATTCCAAATAAACATGCAAAATGCAATTTATAACAGATCAGTGGTCAAGTCTATCAATAGGTCTTAACAAGTAAGTGTTGGCAGGCAAGCATGTCCCACATTGTAGGGAAGTCCAGCATGCTTCTTCAGGAATATGTGTGCATAATGACTTGCTTACCACATGATACTATACAGTTATATGATTCAGTATTGCATCTCCAAAACGTCAATGCAGGACCCCCCCCAAATTTACAATAAATTATTAAATTCAAGATAAATCATTTAAAAATATATATTTTTATTTTTTGAAATGATACAAAATTTTTAAAAAGTTAAAGGATTAAAGAAAGTAGATTTCAGGGTGGGAGGAGTGCTGAGTAATTTTTTTTACGGGTGCAGTAGACCAAATAAGTTTGGGAATCTCTGCTTAAACCAATTGCTCTCTATAGTATTATGCTTTGGCTAAATGGGAGAAAGGGAGTCAGTGGATCCCAGTAGCCTCTGAGATATAATACAAATTCTAGGCCTGGAATTTTGACTCTTAGGTGATGCAGGGGATAGAGTGCAACCTGGAGTCAGGAAGAGTCATCTTCTTGAGTTCAAATCTGGCTTCAGACATTCATTAGCTGTGTGATCCTGGGCAAGTCACTTAACCCTGTTTGCCTCAGTTTCCTCACCAATAAAATGAGTTAGAGAAGGAAATGGCAAACCGCTCTCTTATCTTTGACAAACCAAAAAAAAAAAAACAAAAAACAAAAACAAGCAAATAAAAAAAAAACAGAATGCTTTTCTAATCTATGAGCCATATATATGCACAAGAGTCATATATATATATATAATATGCATAATCTATGATACATATATATGACACAAAGAGTCAGACATGACTGAACAACAAACAAGGTCTGAAATTTAAAGCCCTCCCATCTAACTTTGCATATTATGTTACCTTTCTTCAAACACTCTTAGCTACATTCAAACTAGCCTGTATAGCATTCCATCCCTCTTTTTCTTGTCTTTGTACAAGTGGTCCTCCATGTCTAGAATGCACTCTCTCCTCATCTCTGACTTGAAGCATATCTAGTGTCCCTTAGAACATGGCTCAAATGCCATAATTTGTCCCATACCTTTCCCAATCTCTCCAACTAATACAATGTCCTATACATAATAGGACCTTAAATGCTTTTTGAATTGATTTGAATTAGCAAATTGTCTGAATTATATTATTTTAAAAGAAATGTCTTTTTGATGCTTTTAAAGCAGGGACTGTTTTTATTTGTATTTTTATTCCCAGTACTTATCACAATGCTTTGAAAGCAGTAAGTGCTTAATAAATACTAGTTCACTGAATTTTTACATTTCTTGGATACCAAAGGAACATAGTCACTTCCTTTTTGTTATCATTTACTCCCTCTACATGATTTCTCCACTATATTTTCCAATAATATCTTTCTAATGTCCTTTTTGCTGCTTCTTATGAAGACATCTTAATTAAAATAGGCTATATTCTATTCAATTCCTCATTGTGTATCTCCATTTATTTTTGGTTCACCCATAGTTTTGATTCCTCAGAAATTGTAATGTTCTAATATTCACAATCATACAGAATCACTAGGAGGATATGTGTTGAAAAGAAAAGTCTTTGCAATATAAAACATCCCCAATGCAATCCAGCCTCCTTCCTAATCTTTTTCTCTCATGGGGCAAACACATTGACTATTTACAGCATGTATTCCAAATGCACTAACTCAGTGGAATGGCCATCCAAGTTCATGTCATAGGCCTTGTTCATCCATTTAATTTTGATTTCTCTGTCTCTGTCTCTTTCTCTCCCTCCCTCTCTACCTCTGTCTCCCACAGGATGAAAGTGCATTCTTTATTACTTTTTGTCTTTAAAAAATTTCATTTACACTTTTAAAAAACACTCATTTTGCTATATAGGTATATATGCATATACATATGTGTGTGTATATATATTTTTTCACTCCTTTTATGAGATTTGAACCCTTCCTTGTATCTAAGAAAAAGTTTAGCAAAAATATATAGTGACCAATTGTGGCAATGCATGCAATGTTACATCTCTTTGGTCCTCCATTTCTCTACAGATATGAGGGAGGTATGTTACATTGTCAGTTCTCTGGGACCAAGATTGTTTCTTATAGTTTCTTAGAATTTGGCTTCCTTTTAATGCTTTTTCAACTTACGTGAATGTAGCATCATATATACTTTCTTTTGATTTTGTTTATGTCATTTTTCAAACAATGCAAATCTCATGTTTCTTTGAATTCCCCATATTCATAATTTCTTGGTCTACAATAATATCATATTATTTCAGATACTATTGTTATTTCAGTCATTCCCCAATCAGTGGATACTTATTTTGTTTCCAGTTTTTTTTGGTGTGTGCATATGTACACAAATAAACAAACTTTTCTGTCTGTCTCTAACTTCCTTTCGATGGATATGTGCCCAGGAGTTGAATCATTGGGCGAAAGGATATGAACAGTTTAGTGCACAGTGCCTGGTTGATTGATTTTGTCACATAATTCAAAATTATTTTCCAGAATAGTTGGACTAATTCATAACTCTACCAGCAATGTATTGATATACATGTTTTCCATAGACCTTCCAAACGGATCATTTCAATGGGGGGAAGAGCATCTTTGTTAATTTATTAGATATGAAGTAAAAAAATCACATGTTCAAATCTGCATTTCACTTATTATTACTGATTTAGATCATGCTTTCTTATGGTTGTTGAGAATTTTTTCTTCAAAAATTGTTCCTAAGAAAGTTGATAGCAGTGCTTATTTTTTTTAATGGTGGTAATGAACTAGAAACAAAAATAGTTGATAATTGATTAGGAAGAGCTAAGCAAATTGCAGTTCTTGAATGTAATAGAAAATTACTGCACCATAAGAAACAATAAGAAGAATACAGGTAGACATGGGAAGACTTAACTAAACTGATGCAAAGTGATGGAAGCAAAAATAATGTACACTGTTACAATGATATTTATGGAAAGAAGAACAAAAAAAAGTCAAGACAGAATTCTGAGTAATCATAATGACAAAGCATCTCCCTGAAAAACAGAAATGAAAATACACCTCCCTCTTTTCTTTTCATTGATGAGGGAATGATGAATGTGAAACTCTGAATACATTTCCCAACTTGACTAATGTGTTGGCAGGCTTTACTGCCCCTAGTCATAGCCATGAATTACATTTCCTAATATTTGGGGGAGGAGGGTGTTTCATTGTTCTAAAAGGCAATGCTGCTCAAAAATTTCTGTTATCTTCTTCATTGGTGTTTTTTAAATGAATTTCTGTTCTTCAGACGTGCTGTTCTAGGCAACCATCTCTCTTTATGTGGCAACAAGGTCAAGTGTTTACCATCTCCAGAGATTTACAATTCTATTGCCCTCTTTGCTGTTGGTGACTTTTATATTAGTTAACTTTTTTTCCCCAATAAAATAACACCCTTAGCCTTCTTTAATTCCTCCTTTTTAGTTATCAGTGGCTCATTTGAATTGGTCAATTTTAAGTAGTTGTAATTGTTCAAAATCTTTCTTCCATCTTTATCCTTTTGTCAAGTGTGATGTGGATTTTTACATTTTTTCTAACTAGGTAACTATCTGAATGCAGATAAACAACTGGTTTTGATATGATTCCCACATTAGTAATCTGCAATTACCCATTACAATTTACTCAGTTTCATTTTACTTCTGTAGTTTGGTTAATGCCATATCTAGTGCCTTCTGTCTCTCAAAGTATTTATGATGTATTACAGATATGAAGCTTCTGAATAAATGCTTTGGAAAATTTTATTTCTCAGACTTTGATCATATTTTTCATGTTTTTCTCCTTTATGATTTCACCAAAGCCAAAGTATGTGTGGTTTTAGTTAGGAGGGACTATGTATTTCAAGTTTTGGAAGATGCTTATGCATGCTGGCCTATTTCTTCCAGGGCAACTTCTTTCTGGGGTCTCCTTTTTTGTGGATAGTACAGGGCCAGCCATGTTTCCTTCTGACTGTATTTCTGACTCTTTGGACGTTACCACCATGTCTTTATATCAGTATTTTCTTTTCCCCTTTCTGCTTTTTTCAACTACTTTTTAAGTGTTGCCTTCCCATTTTAGAATGTAAGGTCCTTGAAGGAAGGGGCTATTTATGTATCTGTAGCCCTTTTGTTTAGCATAGTGCCTGGCACATTGTAAGGCTTTAATAAATGCTTGCAGCCTACCTTCCTAGGGGAATGTGTCAATTTCCTTCTAATTTTTTCTGCTTTTCTCAGCAACAAATGTTGGCATATAATCTTCAACTATCTTTTTGGTGTTCTTGCTCATATAGTGTTCTTTCTGTTCATTATAAACATTGCAAGATGAGATGACCAAATGGCCCATGAAATGGTACTTCTTTTTCTCTTCTCAGCAATCCAGTGTCATAAGTCAACCCCAAAAGACTCATGATGGAGAGAGATGTTTACAACTAGAGAAAGAACTGAGTTTGAACCCAGATTGAAGCAAACTACCTGCTCTTTTTCTTTTTCTTGTTTGGTTTTGTTTCCTCTTTCACATTGTTCATTCCATCTGATACAATCCTTCTTTATAACCTGACTAATGCCTAATGTGAAAGTATTTGCAGATATTATACTTGATTGTATGCTGCCATGGGGGGGGGAGTGGGGGAGGGAGAGAAAATTTGAAACTCAAGGAACTGTGGTAATGAATCTTGTAAGCTAAAAGTAAACAAATTAATAAAGACCAAAAAAACCCCCAATATTTCTTTTTTACCTTTGGCATATGATGAATTCAATTCTACTAACACCTATTGTTAACTCTCTAAGAGGTCATGTGAGGCACCCTGTCTTATGGCTCTGGTGTCTTTTTGTCTCCTCATTTCATTTATTGTTAGAATTTTGATATAGATGCATCTCAGAGCTTCCAATAGTATATCAATGAATTCATAATTTGGTAAAAATTTCATATATAGAGTAACTACTGTTAAGCTAGTATTTATATACAGTATTAAATTTTTGATTCTTAACATTTTCTCTGACACCATCACTACAGAAATGGAAGGGCAAAGCACAATACTGAGAGTCATTTTCCTTTTTTATTTCTTTGATGAATTGCTATAGTCGAAGAATTCATCACTAAATAGCCAGCCTACTTGTTATATCAGAACTTTTGGTGATAAACTTCTCTGTGTATCAGTAGACTGGTTTTTAGAAAGCAGATAAATTGTTGTAATGACTGTATTTGATATTTTTTCATCATGGTAGAACCTTCCAGAACTTATACTATGTTGGCATAACTTTTAAGAAGCCAAAATCACTTCTGTGCTATGATGAGGTATTAGAAGAGGACTTAGTGGGGACTATATATTTAATAGATGGTTATTTAATTGATTCAATGAGAATCCCACTAATTCTGGATTTTAGTCAATCATTGAAGTAGGTGAAAGTTTTATCTTTGCACTATCTTTGCACCAAAGGTTTTATTAGGTACATTAATCACACAGGATTGCAAGAAGACATGCTTAATGCACTTAATCTCAAACTACTTTTAAGAGTGTAAGAATATGATTTACATGCAACTAATATGCTAATTAGAAATTATTCCTACCTACCCATTTAAAGGGATCTAAAAACACTGAGTATAACTAAATGTTATTCCTGGGATGGCCCTTAATTCTAATTGATAACATTTTATTAGATTAAGAAGAGTAAGTAGAACATAGTCAAAGTAATTCATCCAATTGAGTTGAGTCTATCACATGGAAACACAATGAAATTAGTCATAAGTAGAGATTCTGAGAGAAATCTGACCCCCTAACCCTTTTATGACTGCAAAGAAATCAGGTCTCATGGACTTTTTAGCTTTGATTTTTGAATACATAATTTTAGTAAATTGTCCTATGCTAGTGGCTCCTACAAAAACTCCTTAGCCAGAAAAGCTGTTTAATTGTTTTCTCAAGTACCTAAAGAAACCAGGTCTTGTTTAGGCAAGAAGTCTGATGGAGATCCCTATTCAAATTAACTTCCTGAAGGCTTCAGACATGATTGCCAGAAAACAGGAGGAAAAGTATGTCTGTTATTTAGAGGGAAGAAGGGGCTTTAGAGTTCAGTCAGTTTGCCTTACTTGGTTGAGTAAAAACAAGCAGAATTCTTGAATGGTAAAGGACAGGGGAAAGCAATGAAAATAACCTTAGTAAGTGCACACTTGTAATGACCAATGTCTGATTCATTTTTAGTTGCTTTCAAAACCAGTTCCACTGATGGACCACAAATAATTATAGTTTAAAAAGTTAATAATTTGCTCTAACAGTTCTATTTCTAAAGATATCATCACATATTATGGTATTGTAAGATGTGAGGAAATTGTTTATTTTAGGGAAAAGCCACATAAGAACTGATGCAGAGTGAAAGAAGCTAAGCCAAAGGTCAATTTGTAAATTCAATATTATAAAAATAAGCTATTTTGAAGAATTTTATAAACTGGTGAAAAACGAAATTATCAAAACCAGGAGAACAATGTATATAACAACAAATAACCTAAAGAAAAATAATTTTTAAAGTTTTAAGAATTATGATAAATACAACGACCAACTATGATTCTAGAGGAATAATGACGAAACATATTGTTTTAGGTGATGGATTCAGGGTGAAGAATGAGTTGTTGTTATTTGATTTTTTTTAACATTACCCATTTGTTTTCCTTTACTATTCATATTTATTGCATAAGAAAATTGCTTTTCTTTGCTCCCCCTTCTGCCCCCAAAGTGGTGGGGGATGAAAAGAGAATGAAGAGATTTCTATTAATTAAAACATAAAAATATCATTACTATTCAAAAGTATATGCAAAATTTTTTAAAAGAAACTTTAAAAATAATAATCAAACTCATGAAAATAATAATTAACCATATAATTACAGTAAGAATTGATCAGATTTGACCCCAAAGCTAGTCTCTATTTCTTAGAACTTTAAATTTCTGATAGATTTTTAATAACAAAATACATGTGAAAAATATGTAAGGTAAAATAAAAATGTCAACTAAAGACACAAACAAATTTACAAAGCAAAAATAGATACTTCAGGGAACAGAGGCAAAAAGGACAAATACATCTTTGGAGAAATTGGGAGAGACTAGCTGTATGTTTTTTCTCTTCAGACTGAGTCTGGGGAAATCATCCATTCTCTTGGTGCTTTAGATCCCAAAAGGATAGAAGGATTTTAGGAGTTCTTTCAATTGGTGGCAATAAATCTACAATGCTGCTAAATATACAAGACCAGAAGAGGGAGCTATTTAGGATAAAGTGATGGGAAGAGAATTTCAATTACAAAAGATTTATTATCTCATAGTTGACTGTTAATTAAGAAGTTTCATTAGTCCTTTTTATTCTCAGCTGATGGGAACTACTTTCTTTCCCCCTCTACCTCTCCAGCTGCTTCCTTGAATCACTGCCCAACTGCTAAAGACTTCTAACGCATCTGTTTTGGAAAATTGTGACCATTTGTCACATGCTGCAAATAGCTCTTTGCTGTGAATGAGGACAGAAAGTTATACTATAGGTCATAATGGGTTCCAAAGGAAGTGAAACGAAGTAGGAAATCCTAGTTTAGGCTTCTGAAGCACAGAGATAGTGGTATTACATGTGTTATCAAACTATCATGTAAGGCAGAGCTGGTGTGGTCAAATGCAACAGATTGGAAAGATGGTGTAACAGTATTAGAGGAGGTAAAGTTTAAAAAAACAAAAGGGTGAGAGAGACTGGAGGTTTAGTGAGGAGCAGGTTGGTATACTCAAAATAAGAAATGATGAGGGCCTGGACTAGGGCAGTGGTGATAGAAATAAAACTGTGGTTCTTAACAGTGTGTGTGTGTGAATAATGGACCTCTTTGGCAATCTGGTAGTCTATGAACTTAAAAACCTATTTTTTTTAAATGCATGAGATAAAATGCATGGGATTACAATGTAAACTAATTATATTGAAATAGTTTTATAAATATATATATTCAGAGCCCTAGATTAAGAAAGTCTGGAACAGAAGATTAGTTGAGATGTTTAATTGTATTCAGCTCAGTAAACATTTAAGTGCCTACTATGTAGGTGGGGATCTAAAGTTAAAATGAGAAGTAGATCCTGCCCTCAAGGAATTTTCCTTCTTTTTGGGATACAGTATGTAAACATATAAATAGAAATATCAATATAGTTGCACCTTTGGGGAAGCAAAGGATTCTCAGACATAGGAGAAGCAAGAGTATTCCAGGCATGAGAGACAGACTAAGCAAAGGTGCAGAGCCAGGAGATGGCATGTTAAGTTTGGGACATAACAAGTAGGCTGGTGACATAATGTGTGTGAAATGGGTACAATGTAAAATTAGCCTAGAAAGATAACCTGAAGATAACTCATATGACGTCCAGTTTGGTATGAATACCAGAGTAGGACTGGGAGAGACAGAGACAGAGAGAGACAGAAATACACACACACATAGCAACAGAGAGAGAGAGACAGAGACAGAGACAGAGAGATGGAGAGATATAGACAGAGAGAGACAGAGACATACAGAGAAACAGAAACACAGACGAAGAGACGGGGAGGAGAGAGACAGAGACAGAAGCAAGAGATAGAGAGTGGGACAGAGACAGAGAGATAGAGAGAGATGGAAACAGAGAGAGACAGAGACAGAAGAGACAAAGAGGCAGAGAAAGAGATTAGATAAAGTTTGTACCAGAGTTCCTTGCATTGGACATGAACATCAGAGGGACAGTGATGTTACTTCCTATAAAGAAGTTAGTCATCCTGTGTAACAGAGGATGATGGGAAGCTCTTCTTCCACTGCCTGAATTCACCAATTCAAAATGTCTAATAGAGCACTGCATGTGTTTAAGTGGAGGAGGAGTGCCTGAGGCTGACAAATGAGCCTGCATGACATTCACACAGGGGTAACAATAGAATCCAAAGAAGCAGATGAATAAAATTTGATCAGATTTTTGAAATGACTTTTCCTCCTTTTAGAATAAATACATTTTGACCCTTTAAAGTGTCTATGGAATTTTTGTATCATATACACTTTCAAGTGGAAGAGTGAAATTGTAACGTAATGAGACTTTTCAGGGACTCACTAATGAGAGCATCATATGGTTTATTGCTGGAAGGAGAGCCCATTGTATTGTCACACTATCTTAGTCTATACTAAAGGGACATATTTTTTCAAACAGCTTTTTAAGGGCACATGGTCTGCTTAGGAAGAAAAGCACAGTCCCTGTCATATAAAGTGCCAGGAAAGGATATTGATGTGGCTTTTAGTCTTTCTTGGAAGGTATATGGGAAAGGATGTTGGCAAAGGAGTAGTTTGTAAAAGATGAGTAATAATTCATCTGAGGTGCCTTGCAGGGCACTCCCTTTTCTGTCTTCTACTCCAGTGGTGAGATATTTGGCAAGGGTATCTCCACTGAAAGCCACTAACCCTCTATATCACCTACATGCCACTGACCTTAATCTGCCTTGTTGGGTAGTGATTTGAGCCATGTCATCTCTCTAGATAGAATGTCAACTCCATAAAGGATCATGATTTTATGGTTCTCGGTGCCTCTGAAAGCACTGAGCACCCAGCACCCTGCCTAGGACATTGAAGGCTCTCGATAAGCATTGATTGACCGAATGAATGAAATGTAAGTATAGTCTCTTAAAATACCAGTTTTCCCCCCAGAGCTTTGGATTACAACTTCCTTTGAGCTCCACAGAGTTGCTTTCTGTTTCATTTTCAGTAGTTATCCTGTATTTCTATTCCAAAATGTTTTCAGAAGTACTAACCTAATTGAGTCTTGAGTGAAGAGGCCCTTCTTCTGATCACTTGGTAGATAGTATATACATAGTATATACACTATGTACTAGGTACAGTATTGATTTGGAGCCAAAAAGTCCTAAATTTAGTCTTGCCTCAGACATTTTCTTTGTGACCCTAAGCACGTCACTTAACCTCTCAGCCTCAGTTTCCTCATCTGAAAAATAGAGATAATAATAGCCTCACAGAATCGTTTTATGATTAGAGAGAGAGCCTATATGAAGTGTTTTGTAAGCCTGAAAGTGCTATGTAAATACTAGGTGTTATATCATTCATATTTTAATTACTTTCTAATCAACTTTAGATTTGATGAAGTTTGCATCTGCTTTCAGTGTTTAGAGTCAAAACTTGGACAAAATTTTGTGATATGTGATCTGAGGGATACTACAAAATACCATTCATCTCCATAGGGGCTAGAAAAACTCATGGGACTCAATGAAATTTTTATTTTTCCCTCAAGCAAAGAGGAGCTTTATTTTTAGAACAGATATTTTATTAATGAATTTTTTGTGAATTATTGCAGATTTCTGAGACAGAAGACATGAATGGTTGGTGGAAATGGGTAGGAAAAAGGGTTATAAGGCTATACGTAAGCACTTTGTGTTTGTACCTCATATCAAATAGTTTATCCAGATCCATTATGAAAGTTTCAAATGCAAGTACAGCATATTGATCTGAGGCTGCCACCTGCAACTTAACTGCATCAAGAGGCATGACTTTAATGTATTAGACATTATTTGCTGTTTAATCTCAAGTGGCAGTATGAAATCAATATCTCTGAATCAACCATGTCTTTAATGAGAAGGAGCTGGGCCACTTATTGTAATTCCTGTTCATTTCCATTGTTAGCATAAAAGAATGGACGAACACAGTTTCCAATTTTGTATTCATGAATTGTGTCTATTGTGTCTTGCTCAACTACTTTTTCCCCCTCACCTATGAATCACCGGACCAGGGTCACCTTGTAGTGATCACCTTGGAACATTTTGATTTGTTGAGCATAACATTGAAGGGGGAAAAAAGAACTCTGAAGATTTCTGAATCTAGACTCAGGTAATCAAATAGATGATGGTCAGCTTCATCATAAAAGTACTTATCCCAAAGCATGGTATGATAGAAAGCATGCAAGATTTGCAATCAAAGCATCTGGTTTTGTATACTGCTTCTGCCAGTTATTACTGTGTGACCTTGGACAGGTTATTCAATTTCTCTAAGCTTTAAGCTAGGGTAGCCAGGTGGCACAGTGGATAAATCACTCGACCTGTAGTCAGGAAGAATCGTCTTCCTTATTGAACTCTGGACTCAAGCACTTACTAGCTAGGTGACCCTGGGCAAGTCACTTAACTCTGTTTGCCTCAGTTTCCTCATTTGTAAAATGAGTTGGTGAAGTAAATGGCAAACTACTCCAGTATCTTTGGCAAGAAAATCTCAAATGAGGTTATGAAGAGTCAGACATGACTGAAAAATGGTTGAACAACAAAGGCTTTAAGCTGTTGTTGTCTAATGAGAATGAGGTGGTTGAATACATGCCCTCTGAATTTCTTGCCTTATATCTATGATCCTGAGACCCGAAATAAAATCTGCAAAGGAGGACAAAAAATGTTACTACCCTTGCTAGCTGTTTTCTATTAATCTCTACGTTTGGAATTAGCTGGAAAACTGATTATGAGATGCATAATTTAAAAGCATCAGTGATGATTCAGTATTTTAGCATGCTTTCAAAGCAGTATGGCTTCTAGCCACCAAACCACATATTTCTTTTTGGAGATATGTGAATGAAAGAGAACTTTTCAGGAATGCAAGTCAGGTAATAGTGGTTGACATCACACAAGTGATTGTCACCATCCTCTGACACATTCTTCACCTCGGGACATATGGTCACACAACTTTAACAGTCGTGTATAAAAAGAAATATTTTAGATAAATTTCCCATATGATACCAATGGACATCTTTACATTAAAGTAGGGCACATGTGTTTGTTTTGCACAGTATTTCAGATAGTGCATGAAAGAAAAAATAGGAGTTCAAAGCCTTCCAGGGCTCCTCATTTCCCTCCAGACCACACTCCTGATTCTTTCAGCATTTCTCTTCACTGCCCCCAAACCCCCTTCACCCTGGAATCTCACTGATTTTCTGATCTTCACAGATTGGAAAAACTCTCTTCTCCTAAGTCTGCTCCTTCTGACTGACTGGTTTCTCCCAGAACCTCCTCTTTAAGGAGGGGGCCCAGGCCAGCCTTATCTTCAGTCCACTCCAGATGGTTCCCTTGACTCCCTAGGTATTTCCTTCCACCAGGTATCTTTACCTCCTCTCACTCCCCACCCCCAGCTTCCTTTTATGTGTTGTCTTAACCTATTAGCATACAAGCTACTTGAGGGCCAGGACAATCTTTATTTGTATTTGTGTTTGTATTCCCAGGGTTTTTAGTACAATGCCTCACCCTTAGTAAGTGCTTAATAAATGCTTGCTGGCTTAATAAATGCTTGCTGACTTAATTTGATTCCATTGTGGTAACAACAACAACAACAAAAATGACAACTTACAACTATTTACCACTTTAACTTTTACAAAACGCTTTCATCCCAATCCCACTGTGAGGTAGGGAGCAAACACAGTTGTACCAAGAATTTGACTAAGGGTGCCTTAAGCCAAGGTGCCAACTTCTGTCTGGGCTGCACTTCCTCCTCTGGGACATGCTTCACTGACTGTCATCCTTGGACCTTGCCTTGCAGTCCCCCACCAATCTCTTCTCTATGATATAAGGGCTTGTAAATTACCAACTCCAGGCTTCTTTCTCAGTGATACAGTATAAAGAAAACTGGATTTGGCATCAGAGGAACTGGGTTAAATACAGCCTCCTATTACTTTCTACTATGTGATCTTGGTGAAATTCCTTAACTTCTCTGACTCACAATTTTCTTCTTTGAAAAAATGGGGAGATTTGACTAGATGACCTTGGAGGCCCCTTCTGACTCTAAATCTACGATGATGCAATCATGTGACAGTCATTTGACTGCCTTATGTACCATTGCTGCCAAACCTTGCCTCCCATGCCAAGGTTTTTGCCCCACAAGAAAAAAAAAGTGACAGTTACATTTCTGGCAGTGGATTTACCCCCATTTAAACTGGATTACTTTATAAATAAAGAAATTGAGTCATAGAAAAATGAAATGATTTTTCCAGGGTCACATTGCTAGTGAGCATCAGAAGCAATATTCAAATGTCGCTCTCATGACTCCAAGTTCAGTGTTTGCTCCAGTGGCAAGGTGGATAGAGTCCTGGTGTGAGAGTCTTACCTGGGTTCACATCTAGCCTCTGTCACATATTAGCAGTGTGACTCTGTGCAAGTCACTTAATCTCTGTCTGCTTCAATATCCTCAGCTATAAAACTGGGATAATATTAATACCTACCTCCCGGGGTTATTGTGAGGTTTTAATGAGTTAATATTTGTAATTTGAGAAGCACAATGCCTGACACATAGTAGGCACTATGCAAATACTTATACCCTTCCTCTCTCCTATTAAGAACAGAACAAAAAAAGGTTTAATCATACTTTTATTAGCACAATCAGATAGGAGAGGAAATTAATCTACAAAGACCAGAAGGTAGCTGCTACCTAGTTCCCTGATGAGGAGGCCAGTAGACAATCTTTGAATCTCACTTTCTCTCTAAAAGTGGAACAAATCAGACATTCTGGGCTGGTGTTTGGGATGGCTCATAATAGCCCTATAGCTGAGTTGTATATTTTAGGATAGACCCAGAGAGCCAAGTATGACATGTTCGTGGCAGAGCATTTCTATTCCAGGCTGGTCTTCCTGGAGGACTTGTGCTTTTTGCTTCATGTGTATCTTCTGTGGAAGTCTCTCTCATGCCAGGATTTAGTGCAAGCTGCCCAGCGTCTAGAGTGCAGAGAATGCTGCAGGGCTGGGTGCTGGTGACTCTTACCACTATATATGATGGAGCTGCTGCCTACCTACATACAGATCTTGAGGGATTTTCCTCCCACAGAGAAAGAAAATGAAAGTAGCTCCAGAACATTTTTCTCTCCCTCCCTCAACCTGGTAATGAATATTTGAAAATAAGGACCACATGCATTAAAGATGCTCTGCTTGGCTCCAAAGTACGGACTTGGGAAAAATGGGCAAAAGTAGCTGAGAGCAATATTCCAATTTGCTCTAAGGAAAAACACTTATCAGTGCTTGGCAGGATGGCCTGCCTCAGGAAGGGATGGTCTTTGAGCAGAAGCCCTGTGAATTCTTGCCAGAGAGAGGATTCCTGCTCAGATGACCTCTGGGCCCTCTTGCAACACTGTGATTACATGATTGGTGCCAAGTTCTCTCTGAATGAATTGGAAAACTGTCTAGATTCTTTTTTTCATTATTAAAAACAGTGTATTTCAAGATATCAAGACAGTGAACTTGAATTTACAGTTTTTGTCACCCATGTACCCAGCATGTTTTCCTTTCTAAATTATTTGGGACTGTCACATAGAAACAGCTTCATCTAACCATTTAAAAAGAGAGCTGATTTACTAGATACTCCTTAGGTTAGAATTTTCTTCATTGTCTATCCCTTTCTTTTCCCCAACTAATTGGTTTTCTGGAATAATGACAAATTAAAAAAGTAAAATAATCCAAATCTTTCTTCATAAATCTAGAAATATAAGATTGGGTATTACTGAGTTGCTAGAAAAAGAAAATGTCAGTGGCCTGAGGTCCAAGCCTTCAGAGCCTGAAAGCACCTTCAGTGTTACCAGAGTGAGAGTATATGGAATCACTGAAATCCCAAGCATGGCCAACACCATAACTGAGAGCTGTCCAGGAGTCCAAATACATTCCTCTTTATAAAGGAAGGAATGCTTATTACTCAGTACTCACTTATGTTTGGGAGATATGGTGCACACACTGCTCATTCAAACTTTCAATGGGCATGATTTACATGTTTTCTGACAGTCAGCATGTTGTTATACTTCAGTTGAGGGTATTTTAAATACCATCAATAATGCTTTTGAATTCCTGTAAATATTACCCCCTGTAATCCTGCTTAAATTCCTCTCTTGCAGAATTTACTCATGAATGCATTTATATTTATATCTGTATCTATACACACATAGACATATATATATATGATATGCACATATATAAATGCATGTGTGTATGCATTATATGAAATTCAACTTTAAAACAAAGAAAAAATGGAAGGACTGGAATGACCAAATATAGATCTGGGTACATCAAAACTTGGGAACATTGGATTAAATGGCTTTTGAATTTAAAGTACAGCTTTGTATGGGATATGAACATAAGGAAGTGATAGCTGTGGCCATATGTTTAACCTTATTGTACATGCCTTTGAATAATTCCCCTTGTTATTTGATTGTCAACCATTTCTGTCAAATTGGTGTTTATTCACTCTGCTGCAAAAATGCTTTTAGAGAATGTGTTTCTCACCAGGGCTTTTAAATATTTACATCATCTGATCAATATTTTATAGCTGGCATTCATGACCTTAGAATCATGAATAATTGATGTATTCATTTAAGATTTGCAACTCTTCGGTATAATGATAAAGTATAGCAATCTCAGCTTCTACACAACTTAGAAGTTGGAAGTTTACTTTATCAAAAAAGTATTCTTCAAATTTATCTTCTTTTTTATTTTTGGTTTTACAAAAAAAGGGGGGAGATTCACAACTAAGAAAATAAAGAAAAATAATGATTTTTGCTATGTACCAGGTCTACAATCCATTAGCAGACTATTCAAGATAAGAAACTTATCATTAAAAATATCTTTAAGCTGATAATAAAACTACTTTACCTTTCCGTCAAAAATCTCTTTTTTCTCCCACTCACATATGTTCCCATCCAGGGATTCCAAATTAGTACCAGAATAGTAGGCACTAGGGAAAAATCAGGTGATCCACAGTATCTATTTCTTTTTGAGGGGCATATGGCTTTGGATGTTAGTAATTCTTTCCCTGTGCACAATAGCTTAACTATTGTAACAATCAGCTTATTTTAAAAATCATGCTAATAATGGGCGTCTCTACAGCATTTGAAGGTTTATAAAGGGATTTACATACATGTTCTCGCTTTGACTAGCAGGTATGTTCTACAGATGTTGCCATCACCTTGTTACAAGAGGAAACTGAGTGGGAGTAGGGAATAGGAAGGGAATATATACATATATGTGTGTATATATACATATATGAATATATACATATGTGCACATAAGTGTGTTCATATATATAATTTATTAGGTGCTTATTATGTGCCAAGCACTGTACTAAATGCTTTATAACTATCATCTCATTTGATCCTCTCAACAACCCTGTGAAATAAGTGTTATTATTAGCCCTTTTTTACAATTGAGGAAACTGAGGAAGACCTAGGTAAATTGACTTGCCCACTGTCACTCAACTAAACTGTCAGAAGTAGGTTTTGAACTCAGGAACTTCCTGACTCCAAAACCAGTGATCTTTCCATAATTGCAGATTGCTTCAGTATGGATCAAGCCAGAAAACCAATTGAAATTTGTGTGTGTGTAATGACCATTTTAATGGTCAAAATATCTGTGCCAGGTTTTAGTTGAGTATTTGTTCTACCCAAGAACTATCCTTTCATTTAATAATCATTGTTTTATTTGTATACATATAATATATATTAACAATATAAAATATAACAATAGTTATAATAATTATCTCAAGCTGCTTGCTTCCTATTGCATAGAGAACAATTATCAATTTTTTGACCAATTGTTTTGCTGTTGCTAACCAGTTAGAGAATATTTATAGAATCCCAAGCTCCTAGAATTGAAAGGGACCTTAATGATTATCTAGTCCAACTTTCTACCCTATACAGGGGTATACATCCATCCATCCACACACACACATGCACACACACACATATATACATGCATATACAAGCATATACACATATATAATACCCTCAAACTACTATGATATATGAGTATGTAGACATGTATCATGTATCATGATATATAGAAATAAATATGA
Source organism: Petaurus breviceps papuanus (assembly GCF_028583685.1). Taxonomy (NCBI): domain Eukaryota; kingdom Metazoa; phylum Chordata; class Mammalia; order Diprotodontia; family Petauridae; genus Petaurus; species Petaurus breviceps. The sequence goes on from NW_027185712.1 coordinate 28,240,511, forward strand.
CATATCTCTATATGTGTTAGAGCTATATCTATATATGATAGAGGTATATCTATATATTATAATTTGGGGCTACACAGAGTGTATAAACTATAAACATATATAAACTATATATATGTATACACACACACTCTATATATAAAGAAAGAATATAATCTGAGGGTACAAAGAGTGCTTCTGTTATGGTCCTAAAAATCAAACTATATAAGTAATAATAGATAGCATTTATATATTATTTAAAGATTTACAAAGCACTTTAAAAATATCTCATTTTATCCTCACAACAATCCTGATAGTGCTATTATTGTCCCCATTTTACTGATGAGGAAATGGAGGCAGACAAAGGTTACGTGACTGGTTCGGGTCACACAGCTAGTGGATATCTGAGGTAAGATTTGAACTCCAGTCTTTTTTATTCTAGATTCAATGCACCACTTACCTGCCCCAAAATCCATTAGGGTAATAATCAAATCCAACTGGCAGATTAAAAGAGTATACACATTTTTAAAAGACCCCCAATATATGACTAGACAGTTATTTTTCTGGAACCCCAAACCCCATTGTGACTATGTACATGTCATTTTAGGTACCAAGTCTGCTCCTTATTTTCCCTCTCTCTAAAATAGATTTGTTTTCAATTAAATGTCTGTATAGTTTATTTAAATAATTTAAAAACATATATAGAAAAGTAGTAACTCAGAGTTGTATGAGAAGACCACTCATTGCTATTAATGCCATATCATATAATTCAATAATTAAAAAGAGGTAAAATGGAAATACAGAAATGGTAGCAATGTATTTGCTATGTGGGCAATGAAAGTGAATTTGAAAGTGACACGCTGACATGACAGTCAAGAAAAATGTCAAGACCACAGGAAAAAATTTGAGGTAAAAGCTATCTGTAGATTCATTTACTTGGAAGAAAAATTGGACAAAGTAGAAATGTCAATGTCCTATCCAGGTCTATTTTCCTGTGAGCCTGTTTTTGAGTGGCAATCTCTAATGTACCATAATTTCCTTTGGAATCACGGAATGTCATTTCTGGGAACCAATTCAATTCAACATAATAAACATTTATTAAGTACCTTCTCTTGTGTAATGCACTGTGCTAGGCAAGGAAGATACAAGGATAAGATACAAGTAAACAATCCCAGTCCTCAAGAAGTTCCAAATCTATTGTTTGCAGTAGGGAGGAGGATAGGACTTAGCATGTGGTCTGATAAACATCTACATGATAATTTGGGGGGAAAGAAAGAGTCCACTAAAAACCAGAGCAACCAGGAACTTCCTGCCTGCCTAAGCCCTAAAAAAAAGCCAGAGATTCTTCCTGGTGTCAAGGTGTAGATGGAGTAGATTCCAGCCAACAGGTCTTATTTTTTGCCCTTCCTTTTTGAAGAAGACCAATGATATCACAGGGTGATGTCTTAACTTCCCTGTGAAATGGATTTAAGTAAGGCAGAGTTACACAGTTATCAGCCTCACTTTCTCTGCCAGAGCCACATAAGGCCAGTGGCAAGACAGAAGCCAGGATGATTAGCCATGGCCCAGAATACAGCCTGAGTCAGGACATGAAGGCTGGATGGAGATAGAGCATCCAGCTCAAAGCAGGCAGTCTGGTTACAATGATGGGTTTATGAGGATAATATCAACCTCAAATGATAAGAGGGGGGGGCATTTATTGTGTTTACTGAATCGCAGTAACTGTGTACTAAGATCTGGGAATACAAGCACAAGCAAAAAGAAAATCTGATCCCTACTTTCAATGAGCTGACAATCTAAGGGGGGTCGGGGGTGGGGTGGGTGGGGGAAATAACACAGAAAAGAAAGTTGGAAAACAGAGTATGGGGAGGGGAAGGGAAGCAGAAAACCAGGGAGAGTCAGGGATAGAGTTAAGAGAGAAATAGCTCAGTCACTTCCTGAAATGGCTGTTCCAAGTAGGGATACCTACCTCAGCAACCCCAGGGTGGAAAAGGTTTCTGGAATCGAACTATATGCATGGCTTTAAAGGTCAAACTGGGAACTTAATTGTTTATCCTTTAAGCATTAGGGAGTTGCTGAAGGGCCTTGAGGAGGGCAGTGTGTGATCAGACATGTTTTGCTGCTGTGCAGCAGATTGAATTGGAAGGGAACAGAACAGAATCTGGATCTTAGAGATCATTAGGTACATCTCTTTCCTTTTATTGATGAAGAAAAATAGGAACCCAGATAAGACAAAATCACGTATTTCCAAGGACACAATATAAATTTCATTACAAAAACATTTTATTGAAATACCATGTAGATATAATATCATAAAATATAATAAATAGATAATTAAAAATACTCTATTTTGATGTCAGAGTAAATAGACAAAGAAAATGAGGGAAGCTCTATTATCTGGGAGAGTTATAAGTATCCTGGTTGATCTGAACAGTCACATTAGCTAGGCCTTCTAGTGACTTTGATTTTACAGTCTTCAAATAAAAAAACTCATATTTCAGAACCTTCTTTCTGAGGTAAATATGTGCTTGAAATAATTCTTGTCATATTCTAAACATTTTAAGATTGGGCATGTTGTGTTACTCTATTTCTGACACAGAAAAATTGTTAACACCATATGTTAATTCTAATTTGCATGAAGAAACTCCCAGCAGAAGAATGTACCCCATTTTATATATCTGTATCACCAGCTGTTATGAATGATCATTGGGCAATATGTGAAATATAGCAAGTCTTTCCAATAGCTCTCTTGGGATAAGGTTGACAAGGAAATAAGAAAGAGACAAGTAAGAATTCTGATTCAAATTGAGATTATCTATTTACGTTTCTATATATAGTGTCATTACTCATTACGTGTTTTTTTCATCAGGGTTACAAAATAATAAGATTCAACAACCATAGACAAAGAGACTGTATATATTTATATAATTAGAGTTGTAACACTACAATGCACTTAATTTTGATGTTATGTGTGGCACACAATTTAGGAAACTGAATAAAAACTGTTTAAATGAACTAATGCCACTCTAGGTAATGAATTATATAGATGCACATATCTAATTTTTTTGCATATTCTTTTTTTTTCTAGTTTTGAATCCTTTCTCTTGCTCCAGGATCTCTCTCAACAATCTGAGAAGGCAAGTAATATGATACCTATTATACTGATAAAGTCATGTGAAACATATGTCCTTATCAACCACATTGCTAAATAAACAAACAAATAAATGGCAAGAAAATTAAGTGAATTAAAATGTTTCAATCTGCAATCAGAGTTATGAGTTCTCTCTCTGGAGTTAGAGAACGTTTTTCATTGTGATTCCTTTATTGTATTAATCAAAGTAGTCAAGTCTTTCACAGCTGATCATCATTATGCTATTGCTGTTAATATATACAATTGTTCTGTTTTTGCTTACTTGAATTTACATCAGCTCACAGAAGTCTTCTTGGGTTTTTCTGGTCCTATCTCTCTCATAATTTATTTTTTCTTTTTTATTTATTGTTGTTACATTTTAAGTTCCAAACTGTTTTCCTCCCTCTTTCCCCAACCCCCACTAGAAAAGGCCATCATTTGATGTAGATTTATAGATTATATGTAAAATCATACTGTACAGACTTTTATTTATCACTTATTTCTTTGGAGGTATATACCATCTTCTTTCATATGTCCTTCATGGTAAATTTGAGTAAATAACATGGTTGTTCCCAATTATATTTCAAACCAAATTACTGTTACTATATACAATATTCTGTTGGTTCTGCTCACTTTACTTTTCATTATTTCATGTCATTTCATACCTATCTAAAATCAACCAGCTCATCATTTCCTGTACTGCCATATTATTCCATTACAATCATATACTCATAACTTGTTCAGTCATTCCCTAATTGATGGGCATCCCCTCAATTTCCAATTCTCTCTCACCACAAAAAGAGCTGCTCTTTTTTTTTTTTGTAAATATTTTTGTACAAAAAGGTCTTATCCCCAACTTTTGAAAATATCTCAGGGATACAAGCCTAATGGCTGTTTTGCTGGGTCAAAGGGTATGCTTTTTAGGCATAGTTCCAAACTGTTCTCTCCAGAATAATTGTTGGACCAGTTCACAACTCCACCAAGAATACAATCCATTAGGGGGCGCCCAGGAGTCAGGAGGGCCTAAGTTAAAATCTGACCTCAGACACTTAACACACACACACACACACACACACAAAACTAGCCATGTGACCTTGGGCAAGTCACTTAACCCCAATTGACCACTAAAAAAAAAAAAGAATACAATCCATTAGTGTCTATTTTTCCACATTCCCTGTAGCATCTGTCCTTTTCCTTTTTTATGTTAATAAATTTGATTGGTATGAGGAAGTACCTTCGAGTTGTTTTATTTTGCATTTCTCTAATCAGTAGTGATTTAGAGCATTCTTTCATGTGACTGTAGATAGCTTTGATTTCTTCTTCTGAAAACTGCCTGTTCATATCCTTTGACCATTTAACAATTTGAGGAATGGTTCCCATTTTTATAAATATGGTTTCTTTATGTATTTGAGAATTGAGGACTTTTTCAGAGAAATTCGCGATAAAATCATTTCCCCCAATTTCCTGTTTTCCTTCTCATTTTGGCTGCATTGGTTGGTTTTGCACATTCAAATCCTTTTAAATTTTATATAATTAAAATTATACATTTTGCCTGTTATGTTACTATCTCTTGTTGAGTCACAAAATTCTTCCCTTATCCATCGATCTGATAGGTAAACTTTACATACTCCTCTAATTTACTTGTGATATTACCCTTTGTATCTAAATTATGCTCTCATTTTGACCATATCTTGGTATACAAGTAGGAGATGTTGCTCTATGCCTAGTTTCTGCTTTCCAGTTTTCCCAGCAATTTTTGTCAGATGATGTGTTCTTGTTCCCAAAATTTGGATCTTTGGGTTTATCAAACACTAAATTGCTGTGGTCATTTACTTCTATGTGTTATGTATCTAATCTATTCCACTGATCCACCACTCTGTTTCTTAGTCAGTACCAGATTTTTTTTTTTTTTTAATAATTATCACTTTGTAATAGAGTTTGAGATCTGGTATTGCTAGGCTGCCTTCCTTTACATTTTTTCCCCATTGATTCCCTTCCACATATATCATTTGTAATGAAAATTCAATCCCTTCTTTATTCTTAGTGAAGAGCCTTTGTACTACCATTTAGAAAGAAATGTTCATTGTTTCCAATTGACAGTATTTTGGCTGTGTGCTAGTGAAGGGTTGGAACTTTGTATAAATAGCCTTATAACTCATTCAATAATACTGGATATGCATTTATTTAGGAACTTTTTATAAATGGCATTTTTTCAAGGAATTATTGGATAGATGAAAGAAATCTTTTTCCCTTCTGTATAAGAGATTGTCATGCAATTAGGGAAGTAAGGTACAGCAGATTGAGTGCAAAAAAAGGAAGCTTGGGACTTAGTGAAGTTTAGGTTATATGTAAATTAAGCCTAAACAGATATGGCATCTGAGAGATAAAGCTAGAAAGGCAGGTTGTGCCTACAATGCGGTGTCTTCAATGTTAGGTTAAGGTGTTCAGGCTTTCCCCTGTAAAGTGTCCATGGGCTCATAGTTTTAAAAATGAAAGAGGTCTAAGAGGTCATCTTGTCCCACCTATTTTTTTTTTTTAATAGATGACGGAACTGAAGCAAACAGCTGAAATGACTTGCCAAAAGTCACACAGGGAGTGAGTGACAAAGGTAGAATTCAAACTGTGGTCCTCTGATTCTAAATATAGGGGACTTTAAAAAAAAATCCTTCCCTTATATTCCCAGCATTTAGCATAGTGCTGAAATATAGCAGGCACTGAATAGATGCTTGTTAACCAGCTCTTTCCCTCCTTCTCCACTGAGTAATTAAAGATTTCTGAGCAACAACAAAATGTTGTTTTTGTTAAGATTGCTATGGCTCTGCCATTTATTACTTGTGTGATCTTGGGCAAAATACTTCGTTTCTTTTGGTGAAACAGTAAAAATGAGGAAGATAGAATCAATGATCTCTTAGGTTTCATTCAGCTTTAAATTCGTGATCCCAAGATATGAAATTAATTGGAAGGGATGAAAATGAATATTTTTTTTAAATTATAATTCCAATACTCCAGGTATGGTGGAGTGGGAAGGAAAAGGGAAAGATAGATATGAAAGGCATTGTAAATGATAAATAGAAAAAAATGACAGCCCTTTAGATGTGATGTAGGAAGGAGGAGAGGTCAAAGATGATTTGTATGTTTTAAACCTGACATCATTTTGACTGAAATTTCCATTTTTTTTGTAGCCCAAACTCATGCCTAATCTTCCCTACTCTTGCTTGCCATGCTACTGGGTATAATGTCTGTGCTCTGTGCATAATGGAGAAGAGCTGATATGGAGTGTGAAAGAAGGGAAGAGTCGGATCAGGGATAGAAAGAAGGCTTTTCTAGGAACCAGATGCAAGGAACCTGTTGGATTCAGTCCCGTCCATTCTTTAGAAGCCAGCAAAGGCACAACCAAAATATTCAAGCTGATGATTTATTCATTGTAATCTGCCAGACCTTTACTAATTTGGTTTATTCTTTTAAGTTAATTATCCGCTTTACTTCCACCTTAGGTGATTGTGTTATAAAGGTTCAGTTTTAAGATCTCAGAAGATAATACATAAAAACAAAAGTTCCACAAACACCATAAGAAAATATTTATCATGTATCATATTATTTCATGTGGTACAATAATCATAATTTGAAGTCAGATGCTTCCCATGGGTAAACTCTCAAACTTGTAATTTACCAAATGGGCTTTATGACCTGAGAGAATGAAGCATTTATGAAAAATGCCTAATATAGACTATACTACCTGGGACCACCTCCCCTAAAGTTTTAATTAAAAAAATTATTATTTGTTCTCTCTTATATTCCAACCAGCCAGCTGCCCTAGCCATCTGCCCTTCTGTTGCCCTACATTTCTCCCCCTGTAACTGCACCCTCTGTTAAAAACTTCCAAAAATCATTCCATAGTCCCTCAGGCAGTTAATCCACTCATTTTTTTTTTATAACTCCCACCTCTGAGTTTTTTCTGTTTTAAACAGTGAGAAAGTGACTGCAAACTTACTTATTCCACTGTACATAGCCTGCCTTAGGCCAGACCATCCTGTCCACCTCCACAGTCTTGCCATCTGCCTTCTACCCTGCAGGAGACAAAATATTCTCAAGAGTAAATGAAAAGTTTTGTGGATTGTTTCTCTTATTAGCAGTAAAGGGGCAGAAAGGAAACTGTGGCACACCTGGATTCTCAATGTATGTGTGCCTATAAAATTGCATCGATAAAAAAAAAATACTTTTGTCTAGTGAATTTTTTAAAGTTAGCTAGAAGAACTTTTCCTGGGAAATCCCCACTCTCATGTCATTGTGGATATGACCTTGGGTTCATAAAAAGGCCATACCAGTGGGTTGTAAGCTCTGACACATTTTACCACTCATTTTTGAGTCAGAGGAACTAGGTTAACATCTAGATTCTGCTAATTAGAATGTACATGACCCTTGTGTGACTCAGGGCCTCAGTTTCCTCGCCTGAAAAATGAGTGGGTTATATTTTATGATATCAGAGGTCCCTTTGAGGTCTAAATGTATATTCCTATAAAAATAGGACTTTAGTTCAGACAATAGACCTTGTGCTTATGAGAACTAGTCTAGCTAGTTTTGGAAAGACTTATATCAATAAATTTTAGGGGTTTTCTTTTTGTCTATAGGGAGTCATGAACGCTGAGTACCAAGGTGTGTAGGAAACACCACAAAGAATTCATGCATCTCAAGAGTACGTAAATGGGAAGAGCTTGCCTTTTATAAATCATTCAGGCAGTCTATTAGATAGACGACCAGCTTTGGAATCAAGGAGACTTGGGTTCAAGTTGTACCTATGATATGTATTAGTTGTGTACCCATGGACCAGTGACATAATTGCTCAGTGCCCCCAAGCAACTCTTTCAGACTTTAAGTAACTGAGCATTTTCTGATCTGCATCTCTGAAAGAAGTTTCCACATCTGCAATAAAATTCTACACCAATAAAATCACAGATCTAGATTAAAAAAAATTCTGTTTCAGTCAACAGGCATTACTAAGGACAATCCCTATGTTAGGCAATGTGCTAGGGCCTGGGGACACAAATACAAAAATGATATAGACCTTGGCCTCAAGCAGCTTGCTTTCTACTAGATGAAACAAAATGTGATTTTAAAGCCATTGTAACTATAGAAGAACTGAAGATGATCTGTGAAGGTGATTAATCACGTGAAAATACAGCAGAGTCAAAGGTTTCTACCAGAGACAGGCCAATCAGTGGATGTGAACTTTGCTGCTTTGATCTAGTTCTAATAAAATTTTTTAAGTAAACTTTTGTTGATACCTTTTCTTTTTACATCACCCACATTTCTCAATTTATCCTATTGCCTCTCCGTCCCAAAGGGTCATCTCTTAGCATAAAGAATAAAAAAGAGGAACAAAGCATAGGTCAAGGAAACTAACCTGAACATTAAGAAAGTCTTAAGTTCCATATAATGTTCTACACCCTCAGTTCTCCCACTTTTTCAAAGTCTGGAGAGACAGGACTTTTATATCTACTCTTTGATGCCAACCTAGGTAAGAATACAATCAGATTTTGTTATTGCTGAGTGGAAATGTCATTTTGTTGTTGTTTTTGATAATTTGCAACTCTCCTGAAACTATTGTCTCAAATGGTTTCTTTTCTGATTCTCTAGAATTTTTCTAAATAAACCATCTTTTCATTAGCATAAAGGATAGTTTTGTCTATATTTTTGCTTCTCTTTAGGCCTTTAACTTCTTTCTCTTTTCATAGTGCTGTTGCTAGCATTTCTAGAATGATGTCAAATAAGAACATGGAAAAAGAAAATCCTTGATTTACTCTTATATTTATTGGGAAAGTTTCTAATGTTTCTTCACTGTATATGACATTAACTTTTGGTTTTGGGTATAAAACCAGAAGATTTTTAATCATTTTATAAATCATATTATCTTATGTTAAAAAAAGATCTGGGGGCAGCTAGGTGGTACAGTGAATACACCACTGGCCCTGGAATCCAAAGGACCTGAGTTCAAATCAGGCCTCAGACATTTAACACTTATTAGCCATGTGACCTTGAGCAAGTCCCCTGCCCCAATTCCCCTGCTCTACCCCCTCCAAAAAGGAAAAAAAAAAGATCTGTGTCTAGATTTGTAGGGTGTTTTTTTTTAGCAGAAATAAGTGTTGTACATTGTCAAAGACTTTTTTTTTTCTGAGCCTATTGCTATTTCAAGTAATTTTTGATGTTTTTGTCTTTTATGATTAAATTCATTAATAATTTTCCAAATATTGAAGCACCTTTATATCAATTGTATAAATTCAACTTCATGAGAGTGAATATTTTTGATAAGCTGTTTTAAGTCTTTTTTTGGCTAGGATTTTATTTATAATTTTTAAATCAACAATAAAATGATGTTGATTTATATTTTTCTCTTATTTATCATTCTTACAAAATTTTGTTATGTAAAATTATACTACAGTTACAAAAAATCTTCAGAATGAAATGGATTAGTATAGTTTAAAAGCAAAGGAGCTCAAGTTACAAATACCATACCCTGCAAACATAAGCTTAATCATGAATTTTAAAAAAGTGAATATTCAATGAAAGGGAGAAATTTGAGGCATTCTTGCAAAAATCTACAAATGTTTTGTGAGACAGGATAATTTCTACCACACCTGGCTGCTTCTGCCAACACTGCTGCCCTCAAAAATTGATTTTTTTTTTAGAATAAAGCGTAAGAGGAGGAAAAAAAAAGAATTATACAGGAGAAGATTTATAAAGGCAAGAACATAGAAATTGTTTGGAAGAAGGAGCTCAAATCTGGTACTGCAAAACCTTTAACCTCACTTAGAACACAGGGGGATTAAAGATAGAAGAAAGAAGGCTCAAGATTATTCCTCAAGAGGTAATCTACTGTTAAAAGAATGGCAAAAGCTGGAGCTATGCAAAGGACTGTGGTACTTCAAACTTCATGATTGCACCCATTATTCCAGGAAGTAGCCTGTGCTGTTTAAGACATTTCATTGTATCACTATGAAAGTACAACATCATCACTGGGCACTTCGGTCAAGAGGAAACACTTCAGTTGTTAACTGGGTCAATATGGCACCAGATGTCTATAAGAAATATGAGAGGTGATCAATAGATTTAAAAGAAAATGTTAAATTCTGTGTTAAACAGAAAATGTATACTTGCTGAGAAATAACAAGCAAATGCCATGTCTTTCAAATATAATTTATCCAATTATCTGTTCAGTTTTATATATATTTTTTGTTCATCTTCCCACTAGATTTATCCATTTCTGAGAAAACAAAAGTTAATTAATGAGTTTGAAGTAGGATAATGGAGCTTCAAAAATGTCTGCCATGCATTTTGTATTTTTATTGTATTTTAAATTTTTTGTATTGTATTTATGTATCTATGTTTATTTTTATATCTATATACATATTTATATATCTGTGTTTATTATATCTACAGATCTGCTCTATTGGAAATAGCCTGCATTATAGGATTGTGGTAAAGGCTACCAAGTGTTTGCTGTGGGCCCTCAGAGTAAAGGAGTTATTATTTTTTTAAGAGACCCTCCTTTAAAAAAATGATAGCTTTTTTTTAAATAGAAGATATCCAAGCCTAGGACATTCAGAAGGTCAAGATCAATAGTCATTTTTGTGTTCTAAGCCTTTGGCACTTTATAAAACAGCCAGGGACCTAATTCCCCTACTCTTTTACTCAAGAGGTAGACATATTGAGTTCCTCATTATTGATGTAAGACCAAGATCAGAGGTGCTAGAAGTAAATTTGAGTCAAGTAAAGGTCAAAATTTTCAAGATCTTCCTGTCTTTTTAGTTTTTCTCAACTTTGTTCTTTAACTTGTGCATTTCTTCCACATAAACCTTTCTCAGAATATCTAGGCTTGCTAAATGCTTCATGTCTTGCTTCTCTTACAGTGATCAGGTGCATTCTTTAGTTAAGAGCACAACAACTAATAGAGTGGCTTTTTTCACTCATTTTCTGAGTCCCTAAGAAATCCTTTCTAGAGAGCATTGCCTTTAAACATAGCCATATGCTGTTTTCAAGGTACTCTATAACGGTGTGCCAATCCTGTTTAGTTGATATGGTAAGATGCCAGCCTAGCTCATTGCATTTAGAAGCCAACTACCAGGCACACCTGTGTAGCATTCACCTCAAATGCCTATCTCTCAAGAAAATGATCAGTGAATAGAACCTTAAAGCCAGGAAGGAAATGATCAACAAAACAATAACAAAAGAAATTTCCGCCAAAAATGGAAAAAAAAAATTCTTAGTTGTTTGGTAGTCAAGCATTCTTTTTAGGGAGAAAGAAATATTATTCATTTCTTTAAATACTGGGATCATTAAACACTTGCTACAGTGCTGGAATATTGATTAGACAATTTAATTTAGTAATCTGATAATTAATGAATTTGACTGAATATCTCCAAGGGTAAAAGGTTATTTTTCTCTCTTTAGCCATTATTCCTGGAATCCTTTTATTTCAAGTCTTTCCTTTCCCCCTTTTTATGGCATTGTGATTCTCATGCAGAGTGTTTGGTTCATTTTATTATTTTGACCAAGTCTACATGAGTTTGAGGGTTAGTTGACCTAACCATGAACTTCCTATGGATTTGCCCTTGATTTTAGTATGTTTTGGTAGCAGTCAAGCTGGGAAGTGAATATGTGCATTATGAAGTAGGGCATTAAAAATTCATCCAGCCTCTCCTAGGTTATAGATTTTGAAAACGACAATCCTTAAACTAATTATGCAAAACTTCAGAGAAGGCAAAGTGCCATGCCTACATAGTCTACCATGTATCCTTTTATTTTATCACAAAGAAAAACATATAGATAAAATAGCAGGCAGAATAGGGTGGTTCTAGCTTATTTGCTGACAGATTTTTAATTTGATATGGTTTCACAGAATGCATAATTAGTAGCACTATGAATTCCCAAAGCACTTCTTTGTTAATAATCTGTCACAACAACATTAAAGGTTGAAGGCTGCCGACTAATGCAGGAAGCCTGCTGCTTTCTAATATTTTCAAGCTGATGTAGATGGCAGGTTAGCAATTATGTGGTCCCTGGAGAATTACCCAATAGCTTATACCAGAGGTCAATGACCATATGCCAGAGCCCATCTCTGGTTTCCTGGTCTATCACTTCTACTCTGGCCTCACTTTCTTTCCTCCATTTTCAGTCTTCACACTATAGTTAAGCCATTTAAATTTTACACTGTTCTCTATGCTGGAATCACTCACCCTCTTGTCCTGTTTCAACTCATACCTTTCCAAACACCAACTCTGGACTTCCAACACCATCTTTCTGCCTTTTCTGTACTCAGTTGCCCTTCTCTGCTGAATGTCACTAAACTATGTCACCCCTCTATGCCCACAAAATAATATTGCCTGATCTCATTGAGGTTCTTCATGAATCTTTAATCATTTTTCAGTTACTTGTCAAGATGTCTGACCTATTCCTTCTGTGTCCTTTCCATCAGAGGACGTTACCTCTTACTTTAAAGAGAAAAGTGATTCCATCCATAATTAGCTCCTTCTTTTCTACAATTTTATACTTTAAATGCCCTTAACATAACGCCTCCAACCTCCTTTCTTCACTCCAGTCTCTGAATAAAAGGTAGCCATCTCCCTCCTAAGGACAACCTTTCTACTTGTACCCTTTACCCCATTTACAATTGTTTCCTTTAGGAGTTTACCCCCTTCGATGCATCTTCAGTTTCTCTTTATCCAGTGATTCTTTCTCTGCTGCCTAAAACATTCCCAGATGTTCATATCCTTTCCATATCTGTATCCTAAATGGTCCTGTGCCTTCTAGATGATAACTGGAAGGAACCACTCTTCCCATTCACAAAGTCCTAGAAAAGTGGGCTGTGCATGTTGATGGCATTTCTTCACCTCAATCATCAAGCACTGTGTCAAAACAATGAAAAAGTCCCTGCTGTTAGCATGGTAGGTGGGGGAAAGAATCATTTACATATATGTCTATATTGAATAGATACAAAATAAAGCAAGTAGGCCTATATGACTTGGTTGCAGATTGCATGAAAGGGAATGGCATTTTAGAAAGGTAGGAAGGTGGGTATCTTACCCTGCAGGAAAATAGGGGAATAGGAGGGGTGATGATAGAAGGGAGGACAGATTGGAGAGAGGGTAGTTAGAAGTAAACATTTTTGAAAAGGGAGAGGGTCAAAGGAGAAAATGGAATAAGTGGGGGGCAGGATAGGGTGGAGGGAAATATACTTGGTCTTTCACAGTATGACAACTATGGAAATGATTTGGGTAACTGAACATATACAACCTATATTGAATTGCTTGTCTTCCCATTGGGGGCTGGTGAGGAGAGAACTCTGGAAAAAAAAATCTGGAACTCAAAGTTTTAAAGACAAATGTTTAAAAAAAATTGTTTTTTACATGCAACTGGGAAGTAAGATGTACAGGCACTGGGGTATAGAGGTCCGTCTTGCCCTGCTAGAAAATTGGGAGGGTGATGGGGGAGGATATAGGGGAGAACAGATTGGGGGAAGGGGTATTCAGCAGGCTTGCTATTTTAGGGTGGGGGTAGGGGAAAGATGGGGAGAAAAAATTTTCACTCAAAATTTTGTGGAAATGAATGTTGAGAACTAAAAATAAATAAATTAATTAAAATTTAAGGGAAAAAAATATTTAAATTCCAGAGTTTATATAATACTTGAAGTCTGGCTTCTAATCCTAACACTCAATGGAAACCATTCTTCCCTAGTTACCACGAGCTATTAATTATTATTTCTAATGCCTTTTCACAGTCTCCATCTATCTTTATCCCTTCTTCATGATTTGACAATATTAATTATCCCCACCTCCTGAAAGGGTTACTCTATCATCATTGGGTTTTTGTGACAGTGTCCTCTCCTGCTTCACCTTCTACTTGTTCAACCATTCCTTTTTAGTCTCCTTTGCTGGATTATCATCCATTCCTCTCACCTCTGTGTGTGTGTATGACCAGTCTCTATTTCTAGCCCTATTCTCTCCCCATCATCCCTCTCTTTCTCTTTGTGAGATCATCAATTTTGATGGATTCAATTATCAACTTCCTTCAGATAACTCCCAAAATCTTATATCCAATATTCATCTCTCCCCTGATCTCCAGTCCTACATCATAAACTGCCTGTTGGAAACTACATCTGTATTTAGCAGAGGCACCTCAAACTTGCATTTTAGAATTTATTACTTTTCCTTCCAAACCCAAACTTCTTCCTGAATTCTTGATTTCAGTCAGGTTGGCAGTCTTGGGCACATCAACTCTTTCCCGTGATTCCCTCTCCCTATGCCATATCCAATGAGTAGTTAACTCTTATCAGTTCTACATACTTAACATCTCTCATATCCATCTCTTCCCTATTCATCCTCATTCAAACCACCATAACCTAGTGGATGGATAAGTGAAATCGCCTCCAAATTGGTCCTTCTGCCTTCATCCTTTCCCCTTTCCAGTCTCTTGTCAACTACATAGCTTCCAAATTGACATCACTAAAGTACACGTTTCACCATGGACTTTCCTGCTTAGAGAACTCAACGAATCCATGTTATACATAGAACAAAATAAAAACTCATCTTATTCTTTAAATCCTTGTGGCTCCTCCTGAGCTCTTTGGCCTTTTTTAACAGGATTCCTCTTCATGTGCTCTACATTTCTGCCAGAATGACTGGCTTGCTTATCCTTCTATCTAGCGATGTCTCTCTTGCCCTATGCATTTATATCACATGTTCCTCTTGCCTGGAATGTTCTGCCTCCACATCTCTACCTCTTAGAATACCTGGTTCCATTCACAGCTCAGCTCAGTCACCTCTTACGCAATGTCTTTCCTGATCTTCCCGGGTATTAGTGTTTTCCTCTGACATTATTTTCTATTTATGCAGAGTAAAATGCTAGAACAATGCCCAGAATATAGTACATGCTTAATATATACTTGTTGACTTGATTTGACTTGTCTTTGTATATATGTCTATTTTTTATTTTTATATCTATTTCTACCCCAGGGTTTATCAGGGCAAGAACTAATTTAATTTTGGTCTCTATATCCATAGAACTTAATAGGATTTGGACCCACATATTCCTGACTTCAAGTCTAGACTTCTGTTGACTATATCATGCAGCTTATGTTAGTAGAAACCTGAAAATTTCAAGGCATTTCCAGTACGTCTGTGCTACTTGAAAGGTTTGGGTTGAGATAAGATGACCTACTATCACCCAAAATATCACCCCTGGTTCTGGAGTCAGCTTTTGGGATATGAATGTCATGCATAATATAAAAATGTATCTCTGCCGTAGGCTTGGTAACCAGGGTAGCCAGACATCTGTTCAGTGCAACTTGTTTCTGGAATCCTGGCAACAGAGCCTTTCCCAAACTCAGGCTGTTTCTTGAAACAAAGCAATATCTTATCATTTAGTTATCTCCTTCAGTGTATGGTATAGGCTTTAGTAGTCATTTAATTTTATCCTCATTTCTTTTCCTCTTTTGTTCAGGGAAAAACATGATGGTGTTTGGGAGAAGATATTTCTTAATCCTTGTACTTGGTGAAATCAGGATGGTATCCTGAGGAACTGAGAATGGTTGGCATTGAGGACATACTACAGAGTTGAATGTCAATAAGAGGCCAGGATTTACCCTGGTTATAAATAATCATAGAAACTTATATTTGGATAATGTCATACAGTTAGAGAAAGGGAGGGACAGAGAGAGCAAGCACTTGTTAAACACCTACTATGTGCTACACATTGTGCTAAGCACTTTGCAAATATCTAATTTGATCTTAATAACAACCCTGTGAAGTTGGTACAATTATTGTCCCCATTTTATGATTGGGGAGAGTGAGATAGGCAGAGATTAAGTGACTTGTCCAGGGTCACACAGTTATTAAGTGCATGAGGCTAATTTTTTACTCAGGTCGTTCTGAATTCAGGTTGAGTGCTCTATCCACCATGTTACCTTTGTATAGAGTACATTCACCTCCCAGACATTTCCAGACCATGTATACTTTGGCCATCCTCCTCTCTCCCCACCTATGGGAACCTACAATCTGCCCCAGCACCCTGGGCTCTCCTAAATGATCTTCTCCTTTATCTTTTCTGAAACCAGTGTTGATCCAGATAGATAGATAGTAGAATATAGGGGCCAGAGCCAAGATGGCAGAGTAAAAGCTGGAACTTGCTTGAGCTCCTGCTCCAACCACCTCCAATACCTGTAAAGAAATGACTCTAAACAAATTTTAGAGCTATAGAACCCACAAAGTGACAGAGAGAAACAAATCTCCTGCTGAAGGCAGCCTGGAAGGCTGACAGAAAGGGTCTATTGAAGTGGGCTGGGAGCCAAGCACAGTCTCACATGAGATGCACCAGCCCAGACTCCTGGCCTGGACCAGCCAGACCAGACTTCAAGAGAGTGAATCACTGGTACCTGTGGTGGTTTCCAGACTTCTCAACCCACAAATGACAAAGAGAAAGTAAAAGGTCAGAAGGGAACTCTGTTGGAACTGCATGAGAGAAGAGTGCAGTCTGACCCCTGCCCCGAGGGCAGAGGTGGTGGAGGCTGCACATGCTGCTGCATGGCTTCCTCCAGAGCTCCTGGCCTGCAGATTGTAGGGGGAAGAAGTGACCATTCAGAGGGGAATTACTCTTATTATGCTTGGATCTAGGTTTCAGACTTGGGTAGTGGTCCTGGAGTAAGGAATGCTAGCATGCCAGAGCTTGTGTAGAGAGGGTGCCCTCCTCATAGCTATGAAAACAGCTTTGAAAACCCCAGAAATTTGGGACACATCTATCTCCACTCTGGAAGCAGATACAAATACTGTGGCAAAGAGCTCAAAAGTCAAGTAACTGACTGGCAAGATGAGCAAACAGAGGAAGTGCAATTAGACCATAGAATCTTTTTTGGAAGACAAAGAGGATCAAATCATGGAACCAGAAGAAGACAAGAAAATCAAAACTCCTGAATCAAAAGCTTCCAATAAAAATATGAAGTGGTCGCAGGCCATGGAGGAGCTCAAACAGGATTTTGAAAATGAAGTAAGAGAAGCAAAGAAAAAATGAGGAAGAGAAATGAGAATGATGCAAGAAAATCATGAAAAGTGAGTCAAAAGCCTGCTAAAGGAGACCAGAAAAAAATACTGAAGAAAATAACAACTTAAAAAAATAGACTAAATCAAATGGCAAACGAGTCCCAAAAAGCCAAAGAGGAGAAGAATGCCTTAAAAAGCCGAATTTGTCAGAGAGAAAAGTGATTTAAAAAACCCACTAAAGAGAATAATTCCTTCAAAATTAGATTGGAGCAAATGGAAGCTAATAACTTTATGAGAAATCAAGATACTATAAAACAGATCCAAACAAATGAAAAAATATAAGGCAATGTGAAATATCTCATTGGAAAAACCACTGACCTGGAAAATAGATCTAGGAGAGATAATTTAAAAATGATTGGACTACCTGAAAGCTATGATAAAAAAAGAAGCCTAAAAATCATTCTTTAAGATATTCTCAAGGAAAACTGCCCTGATATTCTAGAACCAGAAGGCAAAATAGAAATTAAAAGAATTCACCAACTGCCTCTTGAAAAAGATCCCAAAAAGAAAACTCCTAGGAATATTATAATCAAATTCCAGAGTTCCCAGTCAAGGAGAAAATATTACAAGCTGTCAAAAAGAAACAGTTTGAGTGTTGTGGAAACACAATTCAGATTGCACAAGATCTAGCAGCTTCTATATTAAGTGATTGAAGGGCTTGGAATATGATATTCTGGAGGTCAAAAGAACTAGGATTAAAACCAAGAATCACCTACCCAGCAAAACTGAGTATAATGCTTCAGGGGAAAATATGGTTATTCAATGAAATAGATCACTTTCAAGTATTCTTGATGAAAAAACCAGAGCTGAACAGAAAATTTGACTTTTAAATTCAGGAAGCAAGAGAAGTGTGAGAAGGTAAACAGGAAAAATAAATCATAAGGAAATTATTAAAGTTGAAATATTTATATTCCTACATGGAAAAATGATAATTGTAAGTCATGAGACTTTTCTCAGTATGAGGATAGTTGAAGGGAATTTGTATGTGTGTGTATATATATATATATGCATACATACACATATGTATGTATAGGAGGGTATATGTGTGTATAAATATATAGATATTAGTGTACATATATGTGTGTATATGTATACATAGACAGAGGACGCAGAATGATTTGAATATGGAGGGATGATATCTAAAAAATAAAATTAAGAGGTGAGAGAGGAATATATTGGGAGGAGAAAGGGAGAGATAGACTAGGGTAAAATATCTCACATAAAAGAGGTAAGAGTAAGCTGTTACAATGGAGGGGAAGAACAGTAAGGTGAAAGGGAATGGATCAACTTTACCCTCATTGAATTTGGGTTAAGGAGGGAATAACATATACATTCAATTGGGTATTTTACCCTACAGGAAAATAGGGAGTAGGGGATTAAAGGGAGGATGATAGAAGGGAGGGCAGATTAGGGCAGAGGTTAGCTAGAAGTAAAAACTTTTGAAAAGGGACAGGGTCAAAGGAGAAATTAGAATAAGTGGGGGGCATCAAACCTATGGAATGGATAATGTCAATATGTTTTATCCCTATTTTATGGATAAGGAAACTAACAACCAAATGAAAAAGAAAAGTAATGGGAAAAAGCATGGTTAGTAGAAAGTCAAAAGGTCTGGATTTTCATGCCATCTCCAGTATTCATTAGGTATGTGACCTTAGGAAAGTCATAGGATTTTTGAATTTAGACTGAACTTCAGGGAAGCTAGGTGGCGCAGTGAGTAAATTGCTGGCCCTGGAGTCAGGAGGACCTGAGTTTGGTTCTGGCCTCAGACACTTAACACCCACACCAACAAACTAGCTGTGTAACCTTGGGCAAGTTACTTAACCCCAATTGCCCTCCAAAAGGCAAAAAAAAAAAAAAAATTAGACTGAACCTCCCTGACACTCAGTTTCCTTATCCATAAAACTGGGATAAAACATACTGACAGAGGCAGGCCTGGAGGGCGGGACCTCAGCCACAGAGACAGGCCCAGAGGGCGCTGCCTGCAGAGGCAGGCCCAGAAGGGGTCTGATCAACTCTGAGGGCAACTAATCCCACCAACCACAAGGACCACTACCAGGACTATCACCAAAGGGCTGGGACTGGAAAGAGAAAGGTAAGAACCAAATGCAGGGACCCCTGTCCCAGAAAGCAAATACTCCTGGGGCTACCACTTCATAGCCCAGAAATTAAAAAACAAAAAAAAAGAGCCCCTATCAGGACCTCCAAAGACCAGGATGACAGAGTCCAACCCACCCCCTCTGATCCTGAAAACATAGTAACTATTGCCCCAGGACAAAACCCTCTATAATAAAGGCTTGGGATTCCCAGAGGAAGGGCATGTCTAGGGCGCTGCCTCAAAATAGAAAGCAGACTACAAAGACTCTGGAGTCCTACTATCCTTAGAGGGAGGAACAAAACTCAGAGGGAAACAATGTGGACTCCACCCCCACAGCTGAAACGTCAACAGGGAACAGGTCCCAAGCACAGAAAGCTCCCCTAGATGAGATCAAAAGGAACTTTGAAAACCAAATGAGAGAGATAGAAGATAAAAATGAATAATTCTCTCAAAACCCAAATTGCAGATTAAAAAAAACATTATAATGAAGAAAACATCTCTAAAAAAAAGCATATGATATGGAAAAGGAGCTCCAAAAATTAACCAAGGAAAGTGATTTGCTAAAAACTAGAATCAACTAAATTGAAACAAATAACTCTACCAGGAACCAAGAATTAGTCAAACAAAACAATAAGAATTAAAAATTTTAAAAAGAGGTAAAATACCTCAAAGAAAAAATAACTGATCTGGAAAACAGATCCAGGAGAGAGAATCTGAGAATCATAGGCCTACCAGAAAATCATGATGAAAAAATGAGCCTGGACAACATTCTCCAAGAGCTCATTAAGGAAAACTTCCCTGAGATACTAGAGCCTCAGCTAAATTAAAAAAAAAAAAAGCAGGGATAGCAATCCTTATCTCAG
Source organism: Petaurus breviceps papuanus (assembly GCF_028583685.1). NCBI lineage: Eukaryota > Metazoa > Chordata > Mammalia > Diprotodontia > Petauridae > Petaurus > Petaurus breviceps. The sequence goes on from NW_027185712.1 coordinate 28,260,659, forward strand.
ATAAAGCAAAAGCAAAAAAAATGACCTAATTAAAAGACATAATGAAGAAAACTATATCCTGTTAAAAGGCACCATCGAGAATGAAGCAATATCATTACTTAACATATATGCACCAAGTGGTATAGCATCCAAATCCCTAGAGGAAAAGGTAAAGGAATTAGAGGAAGAAATAGATAGCAAAACTATACTAGTGGGAGACCTTAATCTCCCCCTCTCTGAACTTGATAAGTCTAACCTCAAAGTAAACAAGAAAGAAGTTAAGGAGGTGAACAGGATTTTAGAGAGGATAGGTATGATAGATCTCTGGAGAAAACCGAATGGGTATAAAAAGGAATATACTTTCTTCTCAGCGGTTCATGGCACATACTCTAAAATTGACCACATTCTAGGACATAAAAACCTCACAATTCTATGCAGTAAGGCAGAAATTTTAAATGCATCCTTTTCAGATCATGATGCAATAAAAATTATATGCAATAAAGGGCCATGGAAAGACAGACTAAAAACTAATTGGAAATTAAACAATTTAATCCTAAAGAATGAGTGGGTCAAACAAGAAATTATAGAAACAATCAGTAATTTCATTCAAGAGAATGATAATAATGAGACAACATACCAAAATTTGTGGGATGCTTTAAAGGCAGTTCTTATGGGAAGTTTTATATCCCTCAGTGCATACATGATTAAATTAGACAAAAGGGAGGTCAACGAATTGGGCATGCAATTGAAAAACCTAGAAAAAGAACAAATTTAAAATCCCCAATTAAATACTAAATTAGAAATATTGAAAACCAAAGGAGAGATTAATAAAATTGAAATTAAGAAAAACATTGAATTAACCAATAAGACTAAGAGCTCGTTTTATGAAAAAAACAAAAAAATTGATAGACCCTTAGTCAATATGACAAAAAAAAGAAAGAAGAAAACCAAATTATGAGTATCAAATACAAAAAGGGTGAATCTACCTCCAATGAAGAGGAAATCACAACAATGATTAGGAATTATTTTTCCCAATTGTATGCACATAAATTTGACAATCTTAGGGAAATGGATGAATATTTACAAAAGTACAAGTTGCCCAGATTAACTGAAGAGGAATTAAATTACTTAAATAACCCCATCTCAGAAAAAAAAAATTGAACAAGCCATCAGTCAACTCCCCGGGAAAAAATCTTCAGGGCCAGATGGATTTACTAGTGAATTCTATCAAACATTTAAAGAACAATTGATTCCAATACTCTATAAACTATTTGGGAAAATTAGTGAAGATGGAGTCCTACCAAATTCTTTTTATGACACAAATATGGTACTGATACCTAAATCAGGAAGTGATAAAACAGAGAAAGAAAATTATGGACCAATCTCCCTCATGAATATTAGATGCAAAAATTGTAAATAAAATACTAGCAAAAAGACTACAGCAACTTATCTCAATAATAATACACTTTGATCAGGTAGGATTTATTCCAGGAATGCAAGAATCGTTTAATATTAGGAAAACCATCATATAATTGATCATATCAATAATAAAACTAGCAGAAACCACATGATCATTTCAATAGATGCAGAAAAGTCTTTTGACAAAATACACATCCATTCCTATTAAAAACATTAGCAAGTATAGGAATAAATGGAGCCTTCCTTAAAATAATAGGTATCAAAAAAAGCCATCAGCAAGTATTATATGTAATGGGGAGAAGCTAGAAGCATTTCCCCTAAGATCAGGGGTGAAACAAGGCTGTCCACTGTCACCCCTCTTATTCAGTCTAGCACTAGAAATGTTAGCAGTAGCAACTAGAGAAGAAAAAGAAATCAAAGGAATCAAATTAGGCAAAGAAGAGACCAAGCTGTCACTCTTTGCAGATGATATGATGATATACTTAGAGAATCCAGTAAAAAAAATACTTGAGAAAATAAATAAATTTGGCAAAGTTGCAGGATATAAAATAAACCCACATAAATCCTCAGCATTCCTATATATTTCCAATGAAATTCAACAGCAAGAGATAGAAAGAGAAATCCCATTCAAAGTTACTGTAGACATTATAAAATATTTGGGAATTTACCTGCCAAACAAACCCAGGACCTATATGACCACAACTACAAAACACTTTTTATACAAATAAAGTCAGATCTAACTAATTGGAAAAATATCAATTGCTCATGGCTGGGTTGAGCTAATATAATAAAAATGACAATTTTACCTAAGTTAAATTATATATTTAGTGACATACCAATTAATTTACCAAAAAACTACTTTATAGAGCTAGAAAAATAGTAACAAAATTCATTTGGGAGAATAAACAGTCCAGAATATCAAGGGAATTAATGAAAAGTAATGCTAGGGAAGGTGGACTAGCTATACCAGATTTCAATCTGTATTATAAAGCAGCAGTCATCAAAACTACTTGGTACTGGCTGAGGAATAGAGGAGTGTTTTAGTGGAATAGATTAAGCACACAAGACTGAGAAGTCAGTGACTATAGTAATAGATTGTTTGATAAACGTCCAGACCCTAGTTTTGGGGGTAAGAACTTACTATTTGACAAAAACTGCTGGGAAAACTGGAGTATAGTATGACAGAAACTGGGCATAGACCATTATCTAACACCATATACCAAAATCAAGTCTAAATGGGTGCATGATCTAGGTATAAAGGTTGATACTGTAAGCAGTCTTGGAAAACAAGGAATAGTTTACTTGTCAGATTTGTGGAAAGGGAAAGACTTTATGACTAAACAAGAATTAGAGAACATTATAAAATTTAAAACGGATAATTTTGACTACATGAAATTGAAAAGTTTCTGTACAAACAAAGCTAATGTAACCAAGATTAAGAGGGAGGTGGGAAATTGGGAGAAAGAATCTTTATAACCTATGTCTCTGACAAAGGACTTATTTCTAAAATATACAGAGAATTGAGTCAAATTCATAAGAATACAAGTCATTCGCCAATTGATAAATGGTCAAAGGATATGAAAAGGCAGTTTTCAGAGAAAAAAATCAAAGATATCTATAGGCACATGAAGAAATGCTCTAATTCACTATTGATTAGAGAAATGTAAATCAAAACAACTCTGAGGTACTACATCTCACCAGTCAGATTGGCTAACATGACAAAACAGGAAAATGACAAATGCTATAAAGGATGTGGGCAAATTGGAACACTAATGCATTGCTGGTAGAGTCGTGAACTGATCCAGCCTTTCTGGAGAGCAATCTGAAATTATGCCCAAAGGGCTATAAATACTTTCATATCCTTTGACCCAGCAATACCATTCATAGCATTATATCCCAAAGAGATCATAGAAGTGGGAGGAAGACCCATATATATAGAAATGTTTATAACAGCTCTTTTTGTGGTGGCAAAGAATTGGAAATTAAGGGGGGTACCCATCAATTGGGGAATGGCTGAACAAGTTGTGGTATATGCATGTTATGGAATACTATTGTGCTAGAGGAAACGAGGAGCAGATGGACTTCATATTTACCTGGAGAGGCTTATATGAGCTAATGTTGAGTGAGAAAAGTAGAACCAGGAGAAATTTGTACACAATTACAGACACAATGTATGTGTGATGATCAACTTTGATAGACTGGACTCTTCTCAGCAATGCAGTGATATAAGTCAATCCCAAAGACTCTTGATGGAGAGAAATGTGTGCAACCAGAGAAAGAACTGAGTTTATATCCATATGGAAGCAAAATATCTGATATTTTCCCTTTTATTGTTTGGTTTTATGTCCTCTTTACCATTTTTCATTCCATCTGATACAATCCGTATTTATAACCTGACTAATGTATAATGTGAAAGTATTTACAGATCCTATACTTGACTATATGCCTCCATGGGGGGGATTGGAGGGAGGGGGACAAAATGTGAAACTCAAGGAATTATGGAACTGAATCCTGTAAACTAAAAGTAAACAAACAAAAAAAAATTTAAAAAAAGCAAAGGAGAATCCAAGAAACTCCCAAGTGACCATGGATTAATAGTCAAAACAAAAAAATCCAGAATTGTTCAAAAGAGAAAATTTTTAAAAGAAGAAACTGAGAATTTCTCTGGAAAAAGAGATATGATTCAAAGATTTTTTCCACCATTTGACCTTTTCCCTTCTTATTCTATAGAATGCATTAATGTTGTCTTTATAGAATTTTTTAGTTTCAAATAATTTCAAGTAATGAAAGTTATCGGTTTTATCTTTTGTAATTACTTGCATCTCTTATTTGGTTAAGAATACATCTCTTGGGGGCGGCTAGGTGGTTCAGTGAATAGAGCACTAGCCCTGGAGTCAGGAGGACCTGAGTTCAAATCCTGCCTCAGACACTTAACACACACACAAAACTAGCTATGTGACCTTGGGAAAGTTATTTAACCCCAATTGCCCTCCAAAAAAATTAAAAAGGAAATAAATAAATAAATAAAGAGTACAGCTCTTACCCACAGCTATAAGAGGTATAGTTCTCTTCTAAATTTTTTAAACTTTTCTTTTTCACATTAAGGTCATATATCCATTTAGAGTGTGTTATAGAGTGTAGTATAAGGTCTTGTTCTGAGCCTAATTTCTGCCAGACTGTTTTCTAGTTTTCCCAGCAGTTTTCTTTTTTTAATCAAATAGGGAATTTTCCCTTAGGTAGCATATTTTCCATTTTATCAAATATTGGATTATTGAATTCCATTTTTTTAAAGTTGTATTTTTTCCTTGTTTGATCTGTTTCATTGATCTATCTTTCTGTTCTTTAGCCAATACTGGATGGTTTTGATAACTGGAAGATTCAGCTTCCCAAATTCAAATCTGGCTTCAGATGCTTATTAGCTATGTGCTATTTCCCTGCCATCTCCCCAGGATAATTTCAATAGATTTCAAAAATATGTAATCAAATGAATATCTTTAACTACATCTATTGCTTCACCAACTATCATTGCAAAATTGGAAGATTTTTGTTTTTCAGATTAATTCATCAGATCAACTGATCCCAGAATTCTTCAGATATATAGACTGTTCTATTTCTTACCTTATTGTTTGTAAATAGAACCATTCAAACCACATTGCTTCATTTTGAGCACTATGTTTCATATTAATAATACATAGTTTCAATTGTTTTATTAGGTGCAGATAGCATAAATGTTTCTCCTTTCAAGTGAGGCTTTTTATATTAAGCAATCCTATAAACAACCTTTTATAAAGCAAGCAGTTACAGAAAAAAAAACATACTGACGTCATCTATTCCATAGGCTTGTTTTCAATGGATGAGAGACTATATCTTAGGTATATGTCAGGCACTGAGCTAAGCACTTGAGGATATGATAGAAGCAAGAGGGACAATACCTTTGCCTCAAAAAGCTTGTATTCTACTATCTTTGTTCCCCAAGATATCAGGCCTACTGAATACCCCTTCCCCAATCTGTTCTCTCTTATATCCTCTCCCTGGAGATTGTAGGTGCTATGCTACCCTGGAGATGTGGCATAAAGACTGGCAGAGAGTAGAATATTGGAATGAGCTGACTAGGCATGGAGAACTTTCATCACTCAGAAGTACTGGACACCAGGGTACAATCTTGAGTGCTTGGTCAAAGAACAAGGAATTTACAGAATCATATAATTTGACAATTGGAAAGGATTTCAGCAGATATCTAGTCTAGCCAAAAGATTCCCTACTGTTAACAAACCACACAGGTGGTTATCTAGGTTATCAGGTTTCTACATAAAGTCTTTCAAGGAGTATGAACCCACCAGCTCTCAAAGCAATCCATGCTACTTTTGAATTTGAAGCTAAAATTATTAGAAAATATTTTCTAACATCTTTGGGGACAAATGGGTCTAATCTGTCCGCCACATGTCAGCCCTTCTTATATTTGAATGTAACTATTATGTACTTATCTTCTCATTACTTTAATCAATTCGTATATGGTATGGATTCAAGGCCCTCCACAATCCTGATTGCCTCCCTCTAGACATTTTCCATTTTATCAATATTCTTCCTTTATTGTGAGGCCTAAAGGTGAAGATAATACTTGAGTTGAGGTCTGATAGGACCTGAATATACTTGATTGATCCTGGAAGTTATCTCCTCAATTATTTCCAAAGATGACAGCAGCTTTTCTGGCTGCCACCTCACAGTTTTGACTCATTGAAGTCTGCAGTCCAGTAAAATCCTCAGATCTTTATCAGAATAATTACTCTCTAACCCTTTTTCCCTATTTTATGTTTGTGACATATATTAATAATGTTCTTAAACATTTTTGGCTGGTGAATGCTGTAATAATTCTGTCGATTCAAGATAGTTTATTTATTGAATTACCAAGGATATTCTGGAGTCTGAATTTGTTGTATGGGGATTAGCCATCCACTTGAGAAAGATAGAAAGCTTCTGATATTAAATTCTAACCATTAAGTAGTATCAACGAGTTATTTAGTAACTTCTAAATCTTTATAGCTAATAGTAATGCATCACACAGTTTCTATCATTCTCATGCACAATCTGCATTGTAAGTCTAGGTTTCTTTAGGACAAGCCATGTTATTTCTGGTGGTAATGATCTGATCATGAGTTGCCATTATAAATAATTCAATGTTGAATTATTCATTTTTCTTCTTCATTTCTAGAAACAAGTGCAAATAATTCAGGAAAAAACAATATAACAACAAACTTTTATTTGTTGACCTATTGTTGATTGCTTTCATTATGATTCTGATCATGGATCAGAGCCTTTTCACAGAATCCATGTGAAGAAAAAACACTTTTGGTTATCTTCAACAAACCAATATCATTAATTAGCCTTTAATATTGCGTGGTCAAGTGACATCTGCTTGTTTCAAATGCATTTCTCCAAGTTCCTTACTCTGTTTATAATATGCAATGGGAACATAAATCAATGATCTTCCTCCTTTTTTATAAAGATATGTTAATCTTTCTAAAACTGTCCATTATATAAGTTTTGGACAAGTGTTTACTGTAGTATTTTCCAAGTTTGTTATAGTCCATTTAAGAGTCAAAAACTATATGTAAACCCTGGAATGACACAGGTATTAATTGCTTTAAATGAATTGTTTGACCTACACAATCATAGAGTTCTCATTAATATCTTTATGGTTAATTCCTTTTACCTGGAGGAAAAATAAGTGTATACCTGGTTCATTTGGTTCAATTTTGCCTCTAAATTCAAGCAAGAATCCCTCAGTCTCTATCATTTCTTGGCATATATTAAAAATTTCATACTTATCAAGTCCAAATGCCATGTTGATATAGTTGGATAAAGATTTCACAGAGTGAAAAAAGCTATTTAATGTGGTTTTTGGTAAAGCCATTTAGCCCAATGTCATCCATGTACATTAAATGAATACTAAAATGTTTTGGTTCAGCTCCCTCTTTAACTTGGAAACCATAGTCAATTCCATTTGGGAGAGATGATTATGTGTCTATGCTTTGGCAAAACCATTGGACTTAAAGAGTCTCCTTGAAAGATGCTAAATTTTATATCAATTGTTCTTGAAATGATTGTATTGGTGGTGTATTTTAAATATAGAACATAAATCACGTAGTCATTACATGTTCTAGCATTTTCATTATACTTGAGTATATTTATATGTTTGCAGTACATTAATAAGCCATGATAGTGTAATTGCATCAAAGACTGTGATTATCAAAAATGCAATATGAATGGTATAGTCATTTGCGACATTCTGTTCAAAAATTTCCAAATAACTTGTGCTTTACATTACTGGGACTTCATGGTACTTTATGGTATGGTCCTCATCTTTATTTGGGAGGGACATTGATATCTCAACTTTGGAATAGTAGCTATGTGATTCTTTTGGTTGAAAAGGTCAGATCAGGCTTACATCTGAGAGAAAGCTGGAATAGTGTTTAGTAATTTGTGCAAACTTGGAGTCAATAATTATGGATCTTACCTGGTCTCACAACTTTGTAGTGTTACAAACAATCTGGAATTTCAGGTGTCATCTTTGTTTTAACTGTTTGTATGTTTTTTTT
>NW_027185712.1:28268752-28327700 GCF_028583685.1 Petaurus breviceps papuanus
CTTCTTCTTCTTCTTCTTCTTCTTCTTCTTCTTCTTCTTCTTCTTCTTCTTCTTCTTCTTCTTCTTCTCTCTGTCTCTCTCTGTTTCTGTCTCTGTCTCTCTCTCTCTCTCTCTCCCCCCCTCTCTCCCAACAATCCTCCCCCCTTCTACTTATATCTTTTCTCCTCAGGCCTCTTTAGTAAAGTTTTAAATTATTGAATGATTTATATATTCCTTGTGCTTCTTTGACTTCTTATATTGTCTTAGCCTTTAGACTTTTGCTTTTAATTGCTATTTAGGTGAAGCTAGAATTTCAGAATTATTTTTGTTTTATGAATTTTTTTCTGTGTGTTTACTTTTTGTTGTCTTTAGTTAGATTATTTGGTGTATATGGTATTCACTTTTTCTTCTATGTATACTAGCTACATATTGATGAAATCTCAAAATGCCTTTCCACACGTCTGAAACTTTTCTCAAGTTGTTTCTGTCATAGTAGTATTTGATGCATTTCTTAAGGAGTATTACTTGATAGCTTCATCTTTCCCCCTATAGTTCTTACCATAGCAACAGCCACTGTATATACTGTTGTGTATAAGTACTGAAATGTTTTTATATCTTCTGTAAAAAATTATGGAAGAATGCATTTTGTCATTATGATTATTGCAAAGCCATTTAAAATACTCTGTTTTGGTGTAATCAGTATGCTAGTTATATTTTAAAAGAACTTTTCATAATGACAACAAAAGTAAGCCTTTCTCTTCAAAATCATTTGAGATATCACTGTTCTTTTCTGTCATCTATTATCATCCATTATTATGCATTATTAAGTGGAATTTTTGGAATTTGCATTAAACAAATATTTTCAGTAACCCCAGGTTTTTCATTTTTTTCTTTTTCAGATTTAGTGACTTCTCATTTTAGCAATTATTTTGAATAACTTAGATTAGGAATGAATTAAATTATTTCTGACTGTTCCTTCTTGGTCTGCACACGTTGTTGCTTGACTTGGAGCAAAGTATCATTGACCAAAAGCAGGATTTATCCCATGCTTATATTAGTAAGATCTGTTTCTAATTTTGTTGTGATAGAGCACTGGTGCATAATGAAAGCATCCATAGCTTCAGTCCATTTAATACAGGAACATTTCTACCAGGAGAAGTAAGGTTGTTTCTGACTTGTTCTGGTGTATCATGCCTCTGTATAGTTTTATAATATGAGAAAACTCTACTTCCTCTGCTGTCCTCCATGTCAAATTGATCTTCATGACCATTGGAGAAAATCTAGCCTGCAAACTTATGCAATCTCTCTATTTGTCTCATAAGAACAATAGCATCATATTGTACAAGGCATTAACCCAATAAGTGTTATCAGAGCCAGTTTTACCAGTTTCAGCGTTCTTGCCAAGACTTTATAGCTTTAGTAAATAGTGTTGATGCATATAAAGTCCTCAGGGTACATCATTCACATTTGCTTTATCTTGTTTTGCCATTGCCAGCCTATTCATAGAGAAGAAAATTCATTGGAATTTGAGGGTATTGCTAATAACAGCAACAAAACATGTTATTGTTGAACAACACAACTGAACAATACAATTCCTAGCAAGATATTAAGTCACAAACACCTATGTATAAATTTATTTTTATCCTACAATGTGAAGAGAATGTTGGTATTTTGGGGGGATGAGGCACTAAAAAAGAGAAGCAATTAAGTCAAACATGGAGAATAACAAAGGGAAATTTTATCTCTTAATTTTTTTGCTTGGATTTGCTATGGCTCCAAGAACTGGGATTCTGTAAATTGAAAAGAATGTTGAGATACCAGTGAATAATGGGTTGCAATTGTCTGGAGGATTATCATACAATGATCTATCTACTTATACTGAAAACAAAACAAAATGAAATTGTCTGAAATCTAAATAGAGGAGAGTAAAGGCTATTAAATACTAATGATTTGCCAGGGAAAGGATAGGGAATGGCAGAGAATGTCTATCTCTGGAGGGCTCTAAAAACAGGAAAGATGCTAATTTCTTAAGGATGGTTTAGAGTTGCTAAACTCACGGCTGGGAAGCAACATGTTGCTGCAAAATTCTCTCCCAGATTAAAATATAATTGGGAAATGTTTAACAAAATAAACTAAAATGTACTAAAACGTAGAAAATGTTAATTTGTAGTTTTCTGAGTCCATGCATGGCTGGCAGTGATCCATTTTTACTTGAGTTTGATGCCACTGGTTTAGATGTAGGCCATTTGGTAGCAGGGGATGGACTATAAAGATTTTTCAAGTCCCTCCAGCCTTGGATTTTTGTGATTATATAAGATACTTCCTTCTATAATATAAAGAAAAGAAAAGATCTCTCTTAGATAGTTACTTGCTCTTCAGTTAGACGAACCCAATAAAATGTTAAATCAATAAATACTTGTTTTGGGGTTTTTTTTGTAGGGCAAATGGGGTTGTGACTTTCCCGAGGTCACACGGCTAGTAAGTGTTAAGTGTGTGAGGTCAGATTTGAACTCAGGTCCTCCTGACTCCAGGGCCGGTGCTCTATTCACTGAGCCACCTAGCTGCCCCAATAAATATTTGTTGAATTCAATATTCCTTGGCAAAAAGAGCAAATTATTAAAATATCAACGTTTATTTTCTTCTTAATAAGTGGTAAAAATTATCTATGAATAAATTGTGTTGTATATGCATACAGACACATATAATCATATGAAATATATATATATATATATATAACTTCAAATAATAGGGATTTTTAAAAAAATCATATAAAAATCTTGATGAAGATGCCATGATAAAATGGAAGTACTAGATCTGTATTCAGAGGATTTAAGTTCAAGACCTGGCTTGAGCACTTAATACCTAAGTCACCTTGACCTTAACCTCACTGGGCCTCAGAGGAGTTTGAAATAAAACAAGGAAACTGGACTTTAAGGTACCTTCCATCTTCAAATCTTTGAGAGGGAAGAGAGGGGAGGGGAGGAGAGGAAAGGATTTTTTTAAGAGACCTTATCTATTAGAGGAACGATTTAATGAAAGAAACTTTGTAGCTGAATCTCTTAATAAACACACATTTGTCCTCAAATAGCATGGTAATGGAACAAACATTTAAGTACTTGCTATGTGCCAGCCACTGTGCTTAGCACTTTTCAAATATTATCTCATCCTCATAATAACCCGAAGAGGCAGGTTTTATTATTATATCCATTTTACGGTTGAAAAACCTGAGGTGAACAGAGGTTATGTGATTTGTTCAGTCATACAATCAGTAAGAGTCTGAGGCAAGATCTGTATTGTGGTCTTTCTGATTCCATGGTGTGTGCCACCTAGCTGTGCTAATGTATCTACTTTCAAAGTTGGGATGCTTAAAATATAATCTTTTCTTAAAGAGGGACATACCTCTATAGTTATTAGTGAATGTTCTGTTGTGTTTAAATTGCTGAAAACTCACCTCCATGACCTCCTGATCAAGTTCTATGTCTTTTTTTCCCAAAAGGGCAATGGTATTTTGCAATTAAAGCTTGTAACATTGGAAACCTTAAATATTTATTACACTTTAAACCTCTTAGTGACTTTCTGCTGATCATACTTTTTTCAGACTGCCAAGAGGTTAATTTATCATGAAATTACTCAAGTTGGTAAGTTACCTTTACTTTTTGAAGGTGATTATTCAAGCCATTGATGATGATTTTTATATGCTGAGACATAACATTTCCAATCCTATTTAATCCATTCCAGGTATAAAAAGGACTGAAAAATGGTAAATTCTCAGAGTAACCACAGACCTGGCCATTAGATGCTTTCACCTTTTAGGCTTTTGACTTGAAAAGATAGGTAGCACCCTACTTTCCCAGAAATAGAAAATAAATCATTATTAAAGTAGCAAGAGGAATTGGTGAGAGACCATTCAGGACACTAGAGTTCCATTTGGGAAATAACCTTTCTAAGTATATAAATTATACTCTGATGGTTTGGAAACATTCTTAGCCGAGCAGTTGAACTCATAGAGAGCAATTTTGTGCATTTCAGGTCATCCTTGCAAAAGCCAAATGCTTATAAACTTTTGGCACTTTGCTCTCTTCAGGGTTCCATTGGGATGTCATTGCTATCCTTTCCCCAAAGTGTGAAAGCAGGTTTCAGGCCCACTCTTCACACCTATTCTTCTTTATTTCAGCTTCCCCAAGGCTTTACTTACCTTTTCACAAAATCTTTCAGGAAGCTGATCAAGAAATCGATCCAGACATGCCCCATTGAAAAGTGCTAACCCTAACATCTCTCCTTCTGCTAAGACTAGGATCTCTCATTCTTTACCAGAGCTAGTAACAAGACTGTTCCCCAAAACTTCCTGTACACAAGATCTTTAGTTTATCTGTGGAACATTCTGGAAGTATTTTTTAATAATAAATCACACTTTGAAAGACTTTTTTCCCTGAAAAGGTGACATTTTTCAAAATGTATGATGGAAACAGTAAATAGGAAAAATTAATAAAAATTATTTTGTAGGAGGACATCAAAGAAGTCTTTATGGAATTGGCAGCACTTAAATCTATGCTTGAAGAAAGAGAATTAAGCATTTCAATGGGCAGAAATAAGTATCTACCTCTGACCCCTACACCTCTCAGCATTCCTGGATTCCTTCCAAACTAAGTTCAAGCATCACAAAGCTTTTCTTGATTCCTTCAGCTAGTATATTCCTTCCCCCAAAGAAATATGTGTGTATGCAAATATATGTATACATGTGTCTATATATATATACATACATATACATGTGTGCATATGTGTATACATATGTGCTTCAAATGTACATAAATAGGTCAGTCCCTCCCCATTAGAGCAGGGACTATTTTATTCAATTCACTTTTGTCTTTACATCTTCAGCATCCAGCACAGTGCCTGGTGTACAGTATGCACTATCAATGATTGTTTAAGGGGCGGCCAGGTAGCACAGCGAGTAAGAGCACCGGCCCCAGAGTTGGGATGATCTGGCATTGAATCCAGGCTCAGACACAGCACCCACCCAGAAACACCTGGCTGTGTAATCTTGAGCAAGTTACTTAACCCCAATTGCTTAGGGGCGGCCAGGTGGCTCAGTGAGTAAGAGCACCAGCCCCAGAGTCGGGATGACCTGGGATCAAATCCAGGCTCTGATATTTAGCACCACACCCAGAAATAATTGGCTGTGTGACCTTGAGCAAGTTACTTAACCCTGATTGCTTAAAAAATGATTGTTTAATGTAAAGAAATTTTATCTCACAAAGGAATGTCAAACTACTAGAGAGGAAAAACTTAAATTGTGATAAGAAAACCCATATTAGCACTCATGTAGACCATTCATTCAAAAGATGGATGGGATTAAGTAATTCCTTTACAGCAATTTCAGTGAATAACTTGGGTACATTACTTAAGAGACTCTTAAGTTCCCAAATGAGGTAGTAGGTTATATTAGCCCAGGATAAGAGCCTTTAGGGAGAGACAAGATAGAACTCACTGAGGGACTTGAAAGATGGGGCAACACACCCTTATTGCAAAGTATGCTGAAGCAGAAAATCTATTGGATTTGGCAGTTTATGTCAATCTCCACCCCCATTCACTTTTCTAGAATATATGCTTTTTGAGGGCAGACGCTACTTTTTGCTTTCCATTACACTATAAGCTCTTTGACAATAAGAGACTCTTTTCATGTACAACTCTCATGCTTCTAACACACAGAAAGAACATTGGATTTAACATGGAAACACAGTGTTAAAATCCTAGCTACAGAAACTAGCTTTGTGATCATGCATGAGTCAATTAAACTGTAAAAGATTATTTCCTTTTCTGCAAAATGGAGCTAATAAGATATTTATTTTTGGTGGGATTGTGATCAAGATCAAGCTATGTTCTTTGCTAACAGATTGTACAACATACATGTAACATACTTGTTATTATTAAGTCCTAGTAATATACTTTCATTTTTCTATCTATATTGATTTTTTTCTAAATATTTTTCTTTCTTCTATTAATTCATTAGATTTCTTGAATACTAATGGACAAGGAGTGGGAGAAGTCAGGAAAACACAGAGCAACAAACATTCATTTTTGATTTAAGTCATCATTACTGTAAACAAGTCATATGAAGTACTGCTGATGAAAGCAACCATGAGTCAGAAAACAGCACTGTCAGCAAAGTCATCTCTAAGAACAAACAGTAGCAATGAATTAGCAACTAAAGAAAATTCAGTGTATAAATTGTCTTTCATCCAAAGATCTCAAAATATTTACCAGTGTAATTGCATAGAAAGATCATCTGTTAAGCATAAAAACTTCAATGCTCTGAAGAGCATGGAGCAAACACTGATGTCTAAAGGGCACACTTCTTCCCTAACAGGTGATTCCAGTACCATGGTGATTTCTACTGCCCCTGTCATGTAGTGGTTTCAAAGCAAAAATGACACTTTCTAAGGACCTACACCTTTCTTTTCCCAGCAAAGATTTTTAAATTTAGTATATTATTTTCCCCTGTTACATGTAAAAACAATTTTTCACAACCATTTTTAAAATTTTGAGTTCCAAATTCCCTTCCTCCCTCCTCAATCCCCCAGTAAGAAGGGAAGCAGCTTATTCCAAATAGGTAATATATCTGTAGTCATTTAAAACATATCTAAAATAGTCATGTTGTGAAGAGATAACATAGACAAAAGATCAAGAAAAATAAAATTTAAAAAAGTATGCTTTAATCTGTATTCTGAGACCATCAATTATTTCTCTGGGGATGGATAGCATTTTTCATAAGTCTTTCAGAGTTGTCTTGGTGTAACAGTAATGGTATTTAAAGATCCCCCTGTATTGGCTTGGTTTTTGGTTTGATTGTGTTAAAACCCAGAGCTTGTGAATCCCACTTGTAGGATGGACTTGTTGATGTGAAAAGAGAGGGCTGAACTGGGAGGAGCTAGTGACATAAATTTAGAGAGACACAAGAAAAGAGAGAGGCAGAAAATTTTTGGAAACAGCACAGCACCTTGGAGGCAGAGAGAGACTGAGAGGATTGCTGAGGACCACTTTGAATTGCCCAGGACTTTTGAGAGCTGCCACCCAGAGCTGCCAAGGACTGAGGAGACATGGCTATTATGCTGGTACTTTGTCTGTTTTGATGTTGTGTTGCCAGATTTGTCCACTGGTGAAAGACAATCCTGTTGTTGCAGAGGTTTTGGAACCTTGCTGTTGGTTCAGAAGCCCTGAAAAAGGATTTTCTTGTCGTATGTTTACAGAAATCCTGGAAGGGTGTTTTGCTAATGTTTTCAGGGGTCCTAGGACTGTTCTTCAGATAGAGGACAAATTAATGAAGACACTGGCAATGTATCTTGTGGCCTTGCTAAGCTTTGTCTCCCCAGGAACAAAGGTTGATGAGACCTTGCCTTGGGTCAAGATGAAGAAAAGACCTCTCTTTGGGTATTAAATGCTGTGCTTAACCTTATTATAACTCTGGGGTAGATTCAATTGTAATCCAAGGGTGGGGAACTTTTGACTTTTTTTGTGCTCTGTGATTAAACAAATGAATGTACTTTACTTATGATTGGAAACTAATCTGCATTTGAGAAGAGGGGTTTTGTGATGGACTAAATGAATGTACAGCCTAGGGGTGGAGTAATATTTAGAAGAGGGACTTTGTGATTGATTAAATGAATGTAATGCATCCTATTTCTCCACCCCATTTATTCTATTCTCTTTCCTTTCACCCTGTCCCTCCTCAAAAGTGCTTTGCTTCTGACTACACACTCCCCCAATCTACCCTCCCTTCTATCACCCCCCTTCTCTGATCCCCTTCCCCTCCTACTACTTTCCTGTAAAGTAAGTTAAATTTCTACAAACAATTGTGTATGCATGTTATTCTCTCTATGAGACAATTCTTTTTTTTTTGGAGTATATATATATATATATATATATATATATATATATATATATATATATACTCCTTCTAACTACACTAATAATGAGAAAGGTCTTATAAGTTACAAATATCATTGTCCCATGTAGGAATTTCAACAGTTTAAACTTATTAAGTTAGTTATGATTTTCATTTTCTGTTTGCCTTTTTATGCTCCTCTTATATCTTGTATTTTGAAAGTCAGATTTTCTATTCAACTCTCTTCCTTTCATCAAGAATGCTTGAAAGTACCATATCTCATTGAATGTCTATTTTCCCCCTGAATGACTATAATCATTTTTGCTGGGTAGGTGATTTTTCATTGCAATCCTACCTCCTTTGCCCTCCAGAATATCATGTTCAATCTCTCTAATCCTTTGATGTAAAAGCTTCTAAGCCTTGTATTGTCCTGACTGTGGCTCCATGATACTTCAATTGTTTCTTTCTGACTGCTAGAAATATCTTCCCCTTGACCTGGGAATTCTGGAATTTGACTATTATATTCCTGGCAGTTTTCATTTTAGGATCTCTTTTAGGAGATGATCAGTCAATTCTTTAATTTCTATTTTACTTTCTAGTTCTAGAAAATCAGGGTGATTTTCCATGAATTTTTTGAAAGATAATGCCTAGGCTCTTTTTTGTCATGGTTTTCAGGTAGTTCAATAATTTTTAAATTATCTCTCCCGGATACATTTTCTGGTCAATTGTCTTTCCAATGACATATTTCACATTGCCTTTGGTTTTGCTTTATCGTTTCTTGATTTCTCATAAAGTCATTACCTTCCATTTGTTACATTCTAATTTTTAAAGAATTATTTTCTTCAGTGAGCTTTTGGACCTCCTTTATCAATCGGCTAATTCTTCATTTTAAGACATTTTTTATTTCATTAGTTTTTTGGACCTCTTCTTCAATTTGGCCTAATCTGTTTTTTTAAGTGTTATTTTTTCAATATTTTTTTGTGTCTCCTTTACCAAGCTGTTGATCCATTTCTCATAATTTTCTTGCATCACTCTCATTTCTCTTCCCATTTTTTCCCTCTACTTCTCTTACTTGATTTTAAAAATTCTTTATTCAGATCTTCCATGCTCCGAGATCAATTAAATCTTTGGATGTAGGAACTTTGACTTTGTTGTCTTCTTCTGAGTGTGTGTTTTGATCTTCTTTGTCACCCCAATAACTTTCTATAGTCAGTTTTTTTAACATTGTTTGCTCATTTTCCCAGCCTATCACTTGACTTTTAACTCTTTGCTAAAGTAGAGATCTGCTTCCAGAGTGAAGGGCATGCTGTCCCAAGCTTCAAGGGCTTTATGAAGCTGTTTTCAGAGGTATTTCTAGGAACCTGTACATTTTCAGTTCTTCCAAGGCAATATGATCTAAGGAGAGGTGTTTTCTACTTTCCTGGACTGTGCTCTTGTCTGTGAATGAACACAAGCACTCTTTTCTGCCCTGGAACTGTGAGGAGGGTCCTCCCTCCACTGTGGCAACAAACTCTGCTCTGCTAGTGGCTTCTCACGGTGGGATTGCCACCTGGGACTGTGACCCAGACTTAGTATGGGCAAAGCAACAGAGTCCAGCCTCAGTGCTAGCAAAAGACCCCTCTAATCTCCTTCTTACTAGTTATTCAACCCCCCCTTACTGTCTGTGGGCTGAGAGTTCCAGAAGCTGCTGCTCTGGCTGCTGATTCAGTCACTCCCAAGGTCTGCTCCTGCTTTTCTGGGGCCCGCAGTGGGCTGGCCTGTGTAGCACTGCACTCCACTCTCACCTGGGAGCAACAGAGATTTCCTGCTGACCTTCCAAGTTGCCTTGGGCTGGAAATTTGTTTCACTCTGTCTTTTTGGGGGTTCTGTTGCTCTACAATATATTTAGAGTCATTTTGTAAAGGTATTTGGAAGGATTTGAGAAAGAGCTCAGGTGAGTCCTTGCCTTTACTCTTCCATCTTGGCTCCACCTACACCTTTAAAACCCTCCTTTACCACCACAATTACAAAAGGGACTGCCCTGTCTGCTCTGCAGTGGCTCTTGTGTTTCCCAGTTTAATTTGTCTTAGGTTCAGTTACAGCTCCAACTGTAGCTTCCATGTTTGCATTTCCTTTTCTTTGCCCTAGAAAATTAAGCTACAGAGTCCATCACTTGACTAAATGCTGACAGCAGCTGTGGCTACCTATACCTGAAGGGAACATGCAGGTCTCTCTGTTGCTCTTACCAATATTTGTTGAGCTCATGGCCAAAGACAGAGTCCCTCATAATATCCAGAGGCTGCCCTCTGAGTGGAGTTGATGAAGGCCTGGCAGGCAACTTAATTTCCTTTGAGTTTTAAGAGAAAGAATAGAGTCTTCCATGATTTTCCAAAATGTCCTCCCAAACACCATGCTGCTGACTAGTCAGGGGTTCCTACCGACAATGACTGTATCTGGCATCCCTGCAGTTCCCCTACTATCTGCTGGAAACAGGAAATGAGGGCAGATGTTGACATTGCTTCCTCCCTGCTACATTTAAATTACTCAAAAAGCTTTGCAGGAAAAAAAAAGAAAAAGAGGAGTTTTCTGAACTCCTTTAGGGAATCTGCTGTAGGAGTCTGTTCACTTCTGAGATCCCTGGGAAGCCCTAGAAGTTCAATGTTTTTGGAATAATGAGGCATCCTTTCAGAAAGGATTTCCAAAATTTTTTGTTTGTTTCTCTTTCCCCAAACCCTCTCCCACTTAATTCATTTTTTATTACAATCCCTTATAATTATAGGTCTCTAATGGGTTCACAAAGTTGGCTTAACCTAAGGATATGACTTTAAATTCTAAACTCCCCTTCCTTCCCCTCCCAGGACCATCAGAAAAGATTCTCTTGCCATTTTGATAATGTCTAAATGAACATAATTTAAGAATAGAAGACCCTCTATAGGTAGGGACTACTTGGATAGGATTTCTACCTGTGGTTTTAGCTTCTTCCATTCTGCTTTACCCACATATGAGGCTGGTTTTGAAATCTCTGAGCTTGGAACTGGAAGATGTGGGCTCGTACAGCTGGAAACCAAGAGCAGACTTTAGTTTACCTAAGTGTTCTCTATATATCACCTAATTCAATTACATATTGTATATGTTATATAACCCAAAACCCACTGGTTATGAGAGTTTTTCCTCATTGGTGGAGATGATTACCTTGTGAGGGTCTGGAAAGAGTTGGAAAGAATACCAGAGAACTTTAATTTTTGGCCCAGTCCCTTTTTTAACTCTGCAAGGGTTGAACTACTTCAGGCATTTCTGGGTTTCAGCTTTGAGAAGAAAAGTGGAAGAGGCCAAAACCTCTTCAGGCTACTGAAGGGTTAAAAAAAAAAAACAAAACCAAAACTCTGGAAGGTATGATGGCTGCTCCCAAGATTGGGATTTGAACCAAGGTCCTTTAACTCCACTTTTTCCATGTTACCATACTGTGGTTCTCAGTTCCCTTCCTGTAAAATGGATGCCCAAAATTCCTTCTAGCCCCCAAGTTCTCTGAGTCTATGTCCAGTGATTCAAAAAGAAGAGTGAGTATTTTTGTGATTGTTTTGTAAATGAGAAAAAAGATAACTCTCCAGGTCTCCATTTGTGTAGGGATTCATTTTATCCCAGAGGGACCAGAAACAATGTTCATTTGCCCCAGGCAACTCTCCATCCCCTTAGAATGGCCAGAGCTTCTAAAGCATCAGTTTTGAAGAACCAGATAGAACATATGTAAGCTTTCTGAGCTTATACCTAGTACCTGACACAGTTCTTGGAACATAGCAAGTGTTTAATGTTGCTTGATTAACTAATTATTCTGTAGGTGCAGCTTCTAAATGCAATTCTCCCTTACTCCAATTATAAATAAACCCTGAATATGAACAGTAGCTGTGTTTTTAAATATACTAAAATCACTTCAGTTGCTGTAACTTTGTGTCTTTCCCAGTGGAAGGAGTGGAATGTTTTACCCCAGGAAGCCCCATGACATCATCTTTATATCTGCTGCACAGTTTTAGAGAGCCTACATACTGCCAGGGCTGGATTCTTTTGTCTTCAACTTTCCATTGACATTAGCACATCAACATCTTTGACCAAAGAGTATTGAAATGTGTACAAAATAGGCCAGCTTCTCAGGGGAAATCATTATAAAAGCCTAGTTCTCATTTAATTAGAACATTAGAACAATGGATTTGCACATTGCTTTCTCTGGGAGAAGAAGAAAACAAATGTTATTTGTGTTGGCTTTTTTTTTTCCTTTTTCTCCCCTTTTTTTCTCCAGTAGAGGGAGCTATAAAGTAACTCAGTTGGGTGTTTCTACAGGACTATCATAGCCCCTGGTGGACTTTGCAGCAGTTCTGTCACTATCTCTTTCTCCTTGTGACAAGCAAACCCATGTCATAGGTTCCCTTTTATTTTGCTACAACAAGGGAGAACAAAAGAAGGGGAAGAAGAGGGAGTAAGAAGGAGGAAAGAGGAAGAGAAGATAGGAGTAGTAAAAATGAAGAGAAAAAGGGAGGAAGAAAGAGGAAGGAGGAAAAGGCAAGAGGAAGAAGTAGAAAAAAAGGGAGAA
Organism: Petaurus breviceps papuanus; assembly: GCF_028583685.1. NCBI lineage: Eukaryota > Metazoa > Chordata > Mammalia > Diprotodontia > Petauridae > Petaurus > Petaurus breviceps. The sequence continues at coordinate 28,281,175 of NW_027185712.1, forward strand.
GAAGGCAGGAGAAGGAAGAAGGAGGAGGAGTAAAGAGAAGGAAAAAAAGGAGACAGAAAGACAGAGAATGAACCAGAACATCTTCATGGGTCTGTCTTTCAGCTCCCAGAGTCTCTAATTGTGCTCAGCAACGGTGCTTAACTGGCCTTCCTATTGATCAGTCTAATTTTATAAAAATTGCCAGGAGTTGCCATGGTTATACAGTGTTGCTTCTGTCCTCCCTCCTCCCAATGCATCTCTCCAGGTCTTTTCACCCTGCTAATGTATGCAATGGGGCCACTGCTGTGAGTGGACACTGCTGACTTTCTGATGAGCTCTGGGCTCCTGGAGTTTATTTGTCAAATGGTCTTATGCCCTCTGCTTTCTGATTTCTTCATGTTGGTCATCCAAGGCTCCAGAAAAATGGAGAGAATAAACTCTGCTAAACCATTATTCCAAGCTGTCATTTGTCCTTAGTCTACACTCAATTCCTTTCCCTGTCCCTATCCCCCTAACTCACTTTCCTTCTTATTTTCTATTCCCTTCTGTTTCTAGTTTCTCTTTTTCCCAGATGATTCATATTATTTTAATTGCAATAAGTGATTAAAAAGAGAACCAAGGCATGGATTTTTTTTTCTATTTTCTAGTAGTAACCATCCTGCAAATTAAAACCTTGTAGCCCCTTGAATCAGCTTGGACATTGACATCAATGAGATTTATGTGTCTAATTTCCTAAGATAATTTGGAAATATCAATAAAGATCTGGGCTCTGCTATGACATATTGCTCCAACATGGCAACAAATTTATAAGATTTTCCTGTTGCTGTTTAACTGCACATAATTCTTTCAGTTTCATTGACCATTAGTTCTTAATATGATTCATGAAAAAATAAAGAAATTCGTTAAGAAGCCACGAATCCTGAAAAAGAAAAATACAATAAAACTCTTTTTTTTCTAGCTTTCTCAATATGAACCATCAGTATATCCATTTCTAAAAAGAGTAGAGTCCTTATCTTTGGAAAGAGGCTCTTTTGAGTTATAGGGAAAGTTTGATGTGCAGAGCAGCATCAGTTTTATATAAGAACTCTAGAAATCTACAAAGGAGCAAAATCAACAGGTTGATTCTCTTAAGAGGTATTCTAAAACGTGGAACTTTCATAACATAAGTTATTGAGGACTGCATTTCTTTCTTCCAAAGTGTGCAAGTGTGTGTGTGTGTGTGTGTGTGTGTGTGTGTTATTCAAATTTGGATTACCTTTCACAGATCAGTCTGGACAAATTGTTAAGATCCCTGATCACTTGACTGTTTCTGGGAGTAGCAGCCCTTGACTCCTCTGTCCCTTACTAAGGAAAGTGTCCAAATTTCATGTTACCTCAGAGACCACTGAACAAATACTTGAACAATTTTATTCTTTGTTATTGTTGTTCAATTATTTTGGAGCGTGTCTGACTCTTCACGACTCAATTTGGAATTTTCTTGGCAAGATAATGGAATGGTTTGCCATTTCATCCTCCAGCTCATTTGAAAGAAGAGGAAACTGATGCAAAAAGATTAAGTAATTTGTCCAAGGTCACCTAGCTAAGTGTCTTAAACCAGATTTGAATTCGAGGAATTGAATCTTCCTGATTCTAGGCCTAGCACTCTATCCACCCAGCTGCCCTAATTTTTAGTTGTCATTGTACACACCAGCTAAAATATGTTAATTGCAACACTGGATGTATGGCTCATCTCTAGTTAAAAAGGTAACTCTCTGTCCTAAGGAACAATAGCTTGCATTTGCTTTGAGAGCCGCTGTGATACATTGCAAAGACATATAAAGTGCTATTTTAGATATGACATGAGCTGCAAAACCATTGTCTCATCTCAGAGTTTATTTTGTATAGCAAACAATGAACAAAACCAATATTCTGCTGCTGATGCTTTATGACTGGCTACAAAATAATAATTACCATAACAACAGCTGCTATTCATATAAACCTCTTTGAGGTTTGTAAAGTGCTTTAAGTAGACTATGCATTTGAGTCTCAGAATTATCCTTTGAGACAGGTAATACAGATATTATCAACCCCATTCTGCAGATTAGGAAACTGGGACTTACACATGCTAGGTGACTAGTCAATGGTCAAAGTGCTAAGATGGGAGGCAGGTGGAATTTTAACTGAGGTTTTCCCCCCTTCAGAAACCACATCTATGGTAGCATTGCCTTCAAATCATTGGCATCAAGACTTCAGAATAAAAAAAAATGTAGTTCAAAGGTCAAGAGAAAGATGCATAGTGAGTACAAGTAGGTTCTATCATGTTAAGTCAACGTCAAGTTAAAATGCAATTACAAAATGTCATAAAAGAAGTTTACCTCTATATTGTACTATAGTGGGTGTGAGGGATATTCAACAGCCTACCTGCTTCAATGAGATTGATAAAATACTAAAAGAATTGAAGGGGACAGCTAGGCGGTACAGTAGATAGAGCACCAACCCTGGAGTCAGGGGAGGACTTGAGTTCAAATGCAGCTTCAGACACTTGATACTTACTAGCTGTATGACCCTGGGCAAGTCACTTAACCCTAACACCTTGCAAAAACAAACAAAAGAACTAGAACACATCTATCTCTTCATTGTTTGCATACAACATGAGAGATTTATGGGAAAATATGGGCAAGAATACCCAGGGATGAGAAAGCATAGTATCCACATGGATAAAATCAATGATCAATATCAGATGAAGTTATCTATGCCCTGGAATACTTTGTCTTCTAATTGACATCCTAGTCTCTGGTTTCCACCCTAAATTCCGCATCTTTCAACCTTAAGAGATTTCACAATGAGGATTCAGTTGATATGTTCTTAAGTTTGAGTTCTTGAACCATGGAGTCATCATCTCCCTTACATCTCCATTTCCATCCAAGTTTCCTGTTCTATTTTGGTGACATCTGTCATATTCAGCCTTCTTCATACTGTCTAGAGCTCAGTCTTACTCTTAGCATGCTACATTGTATCACACTGACCTATATACAAGATTTATATTCTGTTTGAGACTGTAAGCTTCCTTCAGGCAGGGATTGTACCACTTTTAATCTTTATTGTTGGATTGAATTGGATCTAATGTGTTCTGATGGTAATGCTTGAATCAAAAACAAAATAACACTTCGAAGGATTTTCTATGTGTTTTTTTTTTAATTTATGGGATAAAGCAAGCATTTCCATAACATATTGTAATAAAAAGATGATTGCACATGAAACTGCAAATCTATTATGTATAACTTGCTATACCTTTTAAATATATAAGAAAAATATGTAAACGTCTTTCTTTTCCTTCCCCCCACCTCTCTATTTTATGTTCCTACCCAGAAACTACACTAGATGATAACATCCAGTGTATTGTAACTAATTCCCTTTGAAACTTTACCATCGGTAAACTTGAAGTAGCAAGTCCTTTTCCAGAGAAATTGCTTTTCTTTTTTGTCGTGCACCCCTCCCCACAGAGTATAAGTAACATGCTGGAAATTTCGTGTCTTGGAAGGAGGCAAGTTGTTCTAGCATTAATCAATCTACCAAAAATTATTATGTACCTTCTATGTGCTTGGTACTGAGAGAAATAAAGATAAGAGAAAAAAAAGAGAGAGGGAGAGGAAGGAGAGAGAGAGAGAGAGAGAGAGAGAAGAGACAGTAACAGAGAGAGAGAGAGAGAGAGAGAGAGAGAGAGAGAGAGAGAGAGAGAGAGAGAGAGAGAGAGAGAAGAGATAGAAAGAGACAGAGAGTCCTTGTTTCATAGCATTACTTGCTTTCCATTGCAAAGGGTATGCACAGAATGAAAATTAGGCACACTTACTTTTCCTGTTATTTGCTGCTTCTTCTAACTGCCATGTCAGGTCAAGTTTTTCCTTCCAGTTAGTCTTGATTTTTCTTTTGGGCCATGAAGAAAAAAAATATCTTTATTCAGTGGAATCCATACCTAAATATGGTAAACCAATAGGCCGAAATGTATCTCCTTAGATCACGGAAGTTTCTTTTTTCCTTCTAGGGGACTTCACTCAGGCAACTTCATTTGGAAGCCAATCATTCCTATCCCTAAATAGGTCAATTAATATAATCTACTTTAATGGATACAATACCTATTACTTAGTAACTTGATTACTTGGCAAATACCAAGTATGTTTTAAAAGCTGCAAAAGACATGAAAGAAGTATATGTAGCATTTGACCTCAAGGAGCTTATAGTCTTACTAGTGCGACAGTATGGACATACATGAAACATGTGAATAATACTATAGATAGCATATGATTAGATATCCCTATATGTAGATGTTCAGAGGAGGAAATAATTGATGCTGGCTAGAGCTTTCAGGAAAGGCTTCACGAATGAGGCAGACCTTGAGCTCAACCTTAAAAGATGGCTAGGATTTAAATATCTGCAGAGGAGTGGGGAGGAAACAGCATAGGCTGAGCACAGTGCAGGATTTAGTGGAAATGCTTGCCTCAGGCAGTGAAGACTTTGGAAAAGCAGGCTGGGGCCTGATTGTAAAATGCTCAAAATGAGAAGATAGGAACCAAGGACAAGTCATTCCAGTTCCAAAAAACCTTACCAATTCCTGGAGAATACTTCTTTTTATCTCTAACCTAAATTTCAAATTTAACCCATTCTCTTTCTGTTGATATTGGAGTCGATTTGTGTCTCCTCTCTTCTCACTGGGGCACTGGTAATCCCCCTTTCATTTTGCTGTTTGCTGTAAGATTAAATGCATATCTCTTCCTCTTCCATTAGTTCCCATGAAGATTCTCTCAAGTAAGAGGGTTAGTACCCCCACCCCCACCTACCACTTAACTTGACATTAAAAGTCTAATAAGCAATCTCCCCCACATAGATGGCAATCTTACTTAGACTAAAAGACAATTTAATAAGAATACATTGTAATCAGGATCTCTTTTCCTTAGAACTTTCCTTAAAAAGGAAAAGGGAGAAAGAAATAATATGCAGTTTCATTGAACAGCTAATATGATGTTAATTACTAAGTAGGGGGTGAAATGTGTTTTATTATATTTGGTGGGGGACAGTTTCCCCTTTCCCTGCTTTTAGAGATAACAGAACACATGTTGTCATAACCATTTCTTCACTATGGATGGTGAATCATCAGTGCCTACGTTGAATTCTACTGAACAGAGTTCAATTTGCTCCTGAGTCAGTGAAATCCTAGCATTGTAGCATAATTAGGGAGCTTGACTGTGTCCTTATTAAAAGACAAGCTGCTGCCTCTGAGATATCTGCATACTTGACTCAGGGAGTTGGCCTAGGCATCTCATATCTGATTATGAGAATGGATATTTAAAATTGCATACCTGATCACTGGCTACTAAAGGATGGGGGAAGAGGTTGGGAGCTGAGTAGAAATGTTAATACAACTCTGCTTTCCTAATCAGTTAGACAAGCTTCAATGACTTAGTGAAATAGGAACAAAATGAATAAATATTTGCCATTTTTCAATTTTTTTTCTCTCCTAGGTTTTTCACAGAAAAGCCAGTTCATATTTATGTACAGTTTGATGGAAAATGTAGAGGGGCAGAAGTCAGAGAATTGGACAACTTTACCGCTTTACTATGCAAGCAAGACTGAACTGTTTATATGGCTCTGGCCAGTCAGTTTGAATGCAGAGAGTCTGGGATGGGTGAGTAGTTGACAGGTCCAGGAAACAGAGATGGCCCAGATGTGACCTATTTCACAAATGTGCCTAACAATGGCCCTCTGGAAGTTGGGTTGAAAGAGCAGCTTTGCTCTTTCCAAAAATAATTCAGTTGTCTCTTCTCAGAACAAGGGAATAATGAGTTGAATTTATATAATGACTTACATATGCTAATCTCATTTTCTCCTCAGTAATCAGTTCATGTGGGTGCAATTATTTTACCCCATTTTACAAATGAAGAAACAGAGGCACAGTTTAATGTTCACATAAATGGTAGGAATCTGAGAATTAATTGAGCCCATGTATTTGAGACTTCAAGTCCAGTATTCAATCTGATATAACATCATAACAAATAACCATTGCCCATATAGGTTACTTATTTACCCACCCATTCATCCAATGTTTTCAACTGCTAACTTTGACAATATCCTGGGTTAGTTGCTGAAGGACATAGATAGACAAATAAGCCCCATGTCCTACTATCAAGAAGCTTAAATTATAGTGGAGGAGCTAAGGTGTATGCATAGCTATATTTAATACAAAACAGAGTTTATTAAATACAAAACAGGAAAGTTAGGTATTATGGAATCAGATAAATGATAAGATAAATATTTTCCATGAAAATCAGAGAAAACTTCCTGAAGGAGGTGGCATACAGAAGCAGTCTTAGGTAAACACTAGTCTCTGTTATTGTATCAGAAAGATTTTTTTTTAATTACATTTAAAAAATTTAGCTTTTTTTTTTTAAAATTTTGAGTTCTAAATTCTTTTTTCCCCTTCCACTGCTGCCCTGCCCAATAAAAAGCAAACAATAGGATTTCAATTATACATGTGAAGTCATATAAAACATATTTCCATATTAGTCATGTTGCAAAAAAACAAAGCAAGAAAAATAAAATGAAAAAGTTTCAATCTTCACTCAGAGTTCATCGTTTCTCTCTCTGGAGATGGAGAACATTTTTCATTGTGAATATTTTAGAATTGTCCTGGACCCTTATACTGATTAGAGTTATTCAGTCTTTCACTGTTGACCATCATTACAATATTGCTGTTACTGTGTACAGTGTTCTCCTGGTTCTGACTGATTCACTTTGTATCAGTTCACATTAATCTCAGATTTTTCTGAACTGATCTTTCTGAGAATTTCTTATAGCACAATAGTAATTCTACCACATTCATTGCCCATTTATTCCCCAATAGATGGGCATTCCTTCAGTTTCTGATTATTTGCCACCACAAAAAAAGAGCTGCTGTAAATATGTTTTATTCATATAGTTCTGTTTCTCTTCTCTTTTATCTCTTTGGGATATAGACCTAGCAGTAGCATTGCTGAGTCCAAACAAACAAGCAAACAAATCTGAATCAGTTGTGTAGCTGTTTGGACATAGTTCCCAATTGTTCTCCAGAATGGTTAGACTAGTACACAACTCCTAAAGCTGATTCTCTAAGGCTACTACTATATCATCTGCAAAGAGTGATCATTTTGTTTACTCCCCTCCTATTCTTATTCCTTCCATTTCTTTTTCTAGTTTTACTGCTTTAGGTAGCATTTCTCATACAACATTAAATAATAGTGGTGTTAATGGACATCCTTGCTTCACCCCTGATCTTACTGGGAAGGCTTCTAGTTTATCCCCATCATAAATAATACTTGCTCTTGGTTTTAGGTAGATACTCCATATAATTTCTTTTTTTAAATTAAATTTTATTTTATTTTAAAACACAGAACAGCCTCCTCTCCCCCTTGAGAGAGTATGAAAAAGAAAATCTTTGTTACAAACATGTATGGTCAAGCAAAAAAAAATTTCATTGGCCACATCTTAAAATGTATGTGGGGGGCATGTGGATGTGTGGGAGTATGTATGTGTATATTGTGTGTGTGTGTGTGTGGGGGGGTTTAACATGTTTCTGACTACAGTCACTTCCCTATAAGGAGATGGGCAAAAGTTTTCATTATGATTCCACTGTAATTGGGGTTCACTTGGTCATTTTATCACTGAGTTTCCATGCTTTCTTTTTTTTAATATTTTGTTTTAATAGTCCCAAGATCTGGTTTCTTATACTACCATGCCAAAAGCATTCCCCAAACTGAGACCACACACACGCACACATACACACACACACAATTATTAAAACATTTATGGTCAATCAAAACAAATTTTCACATTGGTCATGTCCTAAAAAATATTTGTTCCATTCTGCATTCTGAGTCCTTCACCTCTCCATCAGGAAATGGGTAGCATGTTTCATCATGGGTCTACTGGAATCATGATTTGTCATTATACTGATAAGAGTGCAGCATAATAGTATTCCATCACATTTTTCTACCATAATATGTTCACCCACTCTCCAGTTTATGGGGCCTTCCTTCTGATTCCCACTTTTTGTTACCTCAAAAAGATGTATATATATTTTTTTACATCCTTAGAATTTCTTTTACTTGGGACTAATCCCTCCTTTAATTTGTATTCCCTCTAATTCCCCCTTCCACATTACCTCTTTCTGTACCTAATTTTCTTGTTTTTTCATTTTTGAAATGCTTCATTAACTTCTGATTTACATCATTAATTTCTGCCAGATTTTGAGTTACAAATTTTCTCCCCATTTTTCCCTTACCCACCACCCCAAAATAGCAATCCCATAGGATGTCCCCTCCTCCAATATGTCTCCCATATCTTCTCCAATAGCCCCTTTGACTTTTCCAGTAGGGCACGGTGGATCTCTATGCCCCAGTGCCTGTATATCTTATTTCCCAATTACATGTAAAATAGTATTAATAATAGTACCACACACACACACACACACACACACACACACACACACACACATATATATATATATTTAATTTTAAACATTTAATTTTAAAACTTAGAATTCCAGATTCATTGCCTTCCTGCCTTGTCACCCACCCTTACTGGGAAGATAAGCAATTCATTATAGGTTGTACATGTGTAGCTATGCAAAACATTACCATAGTAGATATATTGTAAAACACTGACTATATTCCCCTCCCTCCTATCCCACCTCCCATTTGTTCTATTCTCTACTTTCATCCCATTCCTTTCAAAAGTGAGTGCTTCCAACTTCCCTCCCCCCAGCCTGCCCTCCCTTCCATTATCCCCAATCTCATCCCCTTCCCCCATATTCTCTTGTAGGATGAGATACCCTATTTAGAGTGTATGTCATTCCCTCCTCGAGCCAAATTCAATGAGAATATGGTTGACCCATTCCCTTTTGCCTTCCTATTCTTCCCCTCCATTGTAACCATTTTCCCTTGCCTCTTCTATATGACATAGTTTACCCCATTCTGTCTCTCTCGATCTCCTCTCATTATATTCCTCTCTCACATCTTAATTTAACCTTTTAAGTATCATCTCTTCCTATTAACTTGGTCCAATGCCCTCTATCTATGTATACTTATAAACATATATACACACATTCACATGTGTATTCATATGCCCTTATACCCTCCTATATAGAGCTATCTTCATACTGAGAAAAATTTCCTCAGTTACAATTATCATTTTTCCATGTAGGAATGTTAATAGTTCAACTTTGATAAGTGGCTTATGATTTCTTTTCCCTGTTTACCTTCGCAAGCTTCTCTTGCTTCTTGTATCTGAATGTCAAATTTTCTATTTAACTCTAGTTTTTTCATTAAGAATGCTTGAAAGTCCTCTATTACACTGAATGACCATATTTTTCCCTGAAACATGATACTCAGTTTTGCTGGGTAGGTGATTCTTGGTTTTAATCCCAGCTCCTCTGCCCTCTGGAATATCATATTCCAGGCCCCTCGATCCCTCAGTGTAGAAGATGCTAGATTCTGTGTTATCCTGATTGTGTTTACACAATATTCAAATTGTTTCTTCTTGCCTGCTCGTAATATTCTCTCCTTGATCTGGGAATTTTGAACCTGGCTATAATATTCCTAGGAGTTTTCTTTTTGGGATCTTTTTCAGGAGGTGATCGGTTCATTCTTCTTTTTTTTTTAAGCAATCGGGGTTAACTTGCTCAAGGTTAGATGGCCAGTTATTTTTGTGTGGGTGCTGAATATCTGAGGCTGGAACCGATCCCAGATCTCCCAACGCTAGTGCCGGCACTCTTACTCACTGTGCCACCTGACCACCCCTTGGTGGATTCTTTCAACCTCTATTTTGCCTTGCCTTCTGGTTCTAAAACATCAGGGCAATTTTCCTTGAGAATTTCTTGGAGGACGATTTCTAGGTTCTTTCTTTGATCATGGCTTTCAAGTAGTCCAATAATTTTTAAATTATCTCTCCTGTATCTATTTTCCAAGTCAGTGATTTTTCCCATAAGATATTTCACATTGCCTTCTATTCTTTCATTTGTTTGGATTTGTTTAACAGCATCTTGATTTCTCATAAAGTCATTAGCTTCCCTTTGCCCCATTCTAAATCTGAGGGAATGATTCCCTCATTGAACTTTTGAGCTTCTTTTTCCATCTGGCAAATTCAGTTTTTTAAGGTATTCCTCTCCTCATTGCCTTTTTGAGCCTCTTTTGCCATTTGAGTTAGTCTGTTATTTCAGGTGTGATTTTCCTCAGTCAGGCTGTTGACTCTCATTTCATAATTTTCTTGCATCATTCTCATTTCTCTTCCCAATTTTTCCTCCACTTCTCTTATCTGCTTCTTAAGGTCCTCTATGGCCTGTAACCAGCTTGTATTTTCCTTTGAATCTTTTGGTGCAGAAGTTCTGACTTCACTATCTTCCTCCTGTTCCATGCTTTGCTCCTTTTGGTCCCAAAATAGGAGTGTAATGTTGGAATCTTCTGTCTGCTTTGTTTCCTTTGCCTGGTCATGTTGCCCCTCAGTCACTTTATCCCTGGGCTTTTTGCTACAGTAGGACTGTGCCACCAGACAGGGGAGCTTTCGTCCCAAATGTTGGGGTTTTCTCAGCTGCCTGAGGTATTAGTTGGGTATCCTCTCCGAGGCCTCTGCATGCTCTGGCAAGCTGGTCACATACCCCAGTACTTCCACCCTAGACAGCAATCCAGATCCAAGAAGGTTAAAGCATGAGTAATTACCCCACAGACTGGTTGCTTTGTCCCCCTACACTCTGCAGACCAGGAGCTGAAGCTGCCAAGTGGCGCTGGCTGGCTGTGTGGGTGTCTCAGAGGCTTCTTGCCCCAGGGGCAAAAGCCACGTACTCCCACTTACTGGGTCCCAAAGTCCACACTGCACGGACCTCTCCCTTTGTCCTTCGCATTTATGTGTTGATAGATCTGGAAACGGCCACAGCTGCTGGTGATCTGGAGTCCTTCCTGCCAGCAGCTGGTCAGGCCCACCCTAGGGCTAAAACCTCTGGCTTACGTGGTCCTGGACTTGGCTCCCACAGCAGTGCACTGGCTGATTCCTGCCGGCCTGCCGGGCTGGCCTTAGCAGGAGGCTAGCTTCTCTGTGTCATTTTGTGGGTTCTGCAGCTCCAAAGTTTGTTCAGAGTTCCCTTTTGCATGAATTGGGGAAGGTGGAAGCAGGAGCCACTGAGATCATGGAAGGAGATCCAGGGAATCTGAGAACAGGCCCCAAGTCAAGATGAAAAGACCTCTCCTTGGGTACTGAGTAATTATGTAATAATAGTTTACTAGTGACCTAAGGGGTGGAGGGTTTGTGTATGATACTTAGTAAGACTTTGCTGAATGAGTGACTGATTGAGTCAATCAAGTGTGCCCCATGAGTGGAAGACTTTGACTATTGTACTTTAAGACTATGTTGTCAACTTAGTTGCCCCATGAGTGGAAGACTTTGACTATTGTACTTTGAGACTATGTTGTGAATATTATATTGTGATTTTCTGTGATAAGTTGTAATTTGTGAACGCTGTACCTTGATTTTCTGTGAAAGTTTTCTTTGATTTGTTTTGGAATAGAGTGATCACTGTACTGTGTGATCAGAACCTTAAAAACTATTCACAGTAGCATTCTTCTGGAAAGCTGCTTGTGCGTGGCATTACAGGAGGAAGACAGCAAAGTCAGAACTTTTGCATCAAAAGCCTCCAAGAAAAATAGGAAATGGTTACAGGCCATGGAGTAGCTCAAGAGGATTTTGAAAATCAAGTAAGAGATGGGGAGGAAAAATTGGAAAGAGAAATGAGAATGATGCAAGAAAATCATGAAAAGCAAGTCAGCAGCCTACTAAAGGAGACCCAAAAATACACTGAAGAAAATAATACCTTAAAAAATAGACTAACTTAACAAAATAAATAAAAATTTTAAAAAATAGACTCATTCAAATGGTAAGAGACCCAAAAAGTCTCAGTCAGGAGAAGAATGCTTTAAAAAGCCAAATTTGTGAGATGGGAAAGGACTTTTAAAAACTCACTGAAGAGAACAACTCCTTCGAATTTAGATTGGAGTAACTGGAAGCTAATGACTTTATGAGAAATCAAGATACTATAAAACAGATCCAAACAAATGAAAAAATAGAAGGCAATGTGAAATATCTCATTGGAAAAACCACTGACCAGGTAAATAGATGCAGGAAAAACAATCAAAAAATTATTGGACTACCTGAAAGCCATGATCAAAAAAAAGGGCTAGATACCATCTTTCAAGAAATTATCAACAAAATTGCCCTGATATTCTAGAACCAGGTGGCAAAATAGAAATTGAAAGAATTCATTGAATTGCCTCTTGAAAAAGATCCTTAAAAGAAAACTCCTAGGAGAATATTATAGCCAAATTCCAGAGTTCCCGGGTCAAGGAGAAAATACTGCATGCAGTTAGGGAGAAACAGTTTGAATACTGTGGAAACAATCAGGATAACATAAGACCTAGCAGCTTCTACATTAATGGATCAAAGGTCTTGTAATGTGATATTCCGGAAATCAAAGAATCACCTACTCAGCAAAACTGAGTATAATGGTACAGGGGAAAATATTGTCATTGAATGAAATAGAGGATATTCAGGCATTCTTGATGAAAAAACAGAGCTGAACAGAAAATTTGACTTTCAAATACAAGAAGCAAGAGAAACATGAGAAAGTAAACAGGAAAAAGAAATCGTAAGGAACTTATTAAAATTGAATTATTTACATTCCTACATAGAAAAATAATAATTGTAACTTATGAAACTTTTCTCAGTATGAGGATAGTTGAAGAGAATATATATGTGTATATATATATATAAGTATCGATACATACACAAATATGTATGTATAGGAAGGTATATGGGCATATAAGTGTATATATGAATGTAGGCATATGTATCTTCATGTATACATAGATAAAGGGCACAGGATGAGCTGAATATGAAGGGATAATATCTAAAAATAAAATTAAGTGGTGAGAGAAGAATTTATTGGGAGAAGGAGAAAGGGAGAGATAGATTAGGGTAAATTATCTCATATAAAAGAGGCAAGAGAAAACTATTACAATGTAAGGGAAGAGCAGGAAGGTGAAAGGGAATGAATCAACCTTATTCTCATTGAATTTGGCTTAAGGAGGGAATAACATAAACACTCAACTGGGTATCTTACCCTTCAGGAGAATAGGGAGTAGGAGAAAAGAGGAGGGATGATAGAAGGAAAGGCAGATTGGGGGAGAGGGTAGCTAGAAGCAAACATTTTTGAAAAGGGATAGGGTTTAAGGAGAAATTAGAATAAGTGGGGGATGGGATAGGATGGAAGGGAATATAGTTAGTCTTTCACAATATAACAACTATGGAAATGATTTGGGTAACTATGCATGTACAACCTATATTGAACTGCTTATCTTTCTAGTGAGGGCAGCTGAGGAGGGAAGAATGGAAAAAATCTGGAACTCGAAGTTTTAAAAACACATGTTTAAAAAATTGTTTTTTATATGCAACTGGGAAATAAAATATACAAGCACTGGGTTATAGAAATCCATCTTGCCTACTAGAAAGTTAGGAGCGTGATGGGGGAGGATATAAGAGAGAACAGATTGGGAGAAGGGGTTTTCAGTAGGCTTGCTACTTTGGAGTGGGTGGTAGGGGAAAGACGTGGACAAAAAATTGTAACTCAAAATTTTGTGGAAATGAATGTTGAAAACTAAAAATAAATAAATAAGTAATTAAAAAAAAAGACTTGCATTTGAATAAGTGTCTTCTCATTGGTGGAGAGAATGCTTACTCAATATTCCATGCTGTGAGGTAGAGTGGGCATGAAAATTCAAGAACTCTGTGTGTTTGGCGGTGGGGGGGGGGGGGATGTGGGCATGGGTGTGAGAGAGAGAGAGAGAAAGAGAGAGGGGGGGGAGAGAAAGGAAGGAAGGAAGGAAAGAAGGAAGGAAAAAAGGAAGAAAAAAGGGCAAAAAGCATTTGTTAAGCTCCTGCTATTTGCTAGCCACTGTTCATTACACATATGATTTTGTTTGATCCTTATAGTAACATGAGAAAGTAGTTCCCATTGTACAATTGAGGAAACTGAGGCAGATAGCAATTAAGTGATTTGTGTAGGGTCAGAAAACAAGTAAATATCTGAGGCTAGACCAGAAATTAGGTCTTATTGACCAGGCCCAAAACTCTATTTACTTTATAACCTAGCTGCGTCACCAAAGGGGAAATTCACTCAAATCTATAGGGAGGCAAGGTAAAAATTATGGATATGTTTTAGGATTGATTTCCCCCTACATTTCTGCTTCCCAAAATCCATTCTCTTTCTCCATAGGTCTCTCCCTAAAGAGAGTCTGGAACCATGTGTGCCTTTTTTCTCTCAAACTCTCATATCAACTCTACCCTTCCCCAAAATATATGGCATGAAATGATCGTTCTCTCCACTAATGGCACCTTTTATGCAAATGTACCAGATTTGAATCTATCTATCTGAATTTGGAATAAATTCAGATAGACAGACAGGGAGACCAATAAATTGATAGACAGATAATTTATACAACACTATATGTCATGCACTCTGCTAAATTTTAAAAGCAAGGAAAACAGTCCCTATTTTCAAAGGGTTTGAATTCCAATAGGGGAAAGTAACACATAATTGGAATCTATAAAGGGAAAGGGGTTATAAACTACCTTTAGTGGGGTAATAGTTGAGGAAGATGATTTGTAGAGAATTAAACACAAATGAAATAAAGCATGGCTGGTTTCCTTTCCAAAATGGTGGACCCAGAGAGCTATTCTCTAAAGAAGAGATCATGAATATATTCCTCAACGGCTAGGTAACATATAGGAAAAATGCCAGTACCTGGGTAATGAAAGCCTAGAGCAATTGTTGATCTATCTGTGGTCACTGGGGATTCTGCTATTTTAGTAAAATGAGTTTCACAAATTAGAAGAATTATTTGAATACTTTTTTCTCTCAGCTTATGTGAAAATAAGTTTTAGTACTTTTAATAAGACAGTATGAATATTTTTCAACTTGGTATAATTACTTTTGTTTTGTTTTAAACTTCCATTTTGTGACTGGGTTGTTTTGAATAAGTTGTTTTTCAGTAAGAAGATAACCAGTTGTGTGGTATGATGTAGTAAGCAGTATCTGTATGTTCTTAAACAATTTACCAGTATATGTGGACCCTTGATAAGAAAGACCATTAATAGAAAAATATTATAAACTACTTTATCTGTAGTTTATATAATAACTACCAATCAAATTATGGGGTAAACAGCTTTGAAATACTCATAGATAGCAATATACAAAGCACAGGAGAAGCCCAAGCTTTCAGTCTGCTCCTAGGTTGTGACTGAGAGTGCCCCCCACACACACTTGAGAGTTGAAAAGCTTGTATTTGACCTGACATATACTTGAGCAGAGAACTTTGAAATGAGTTCAGTATGAAAGTTTACAGTAACCTGTAAGATTCATGTGAGTGGCTTATTATTATTATATTGTTTGTATGATTTGAACACATTGATCAATACAGTTTGATTGTATGGATTGAGAACTGTAAGTCTAATTAGTGTTGCTGTCAATTTAGTTGACTTATGAGCCAGTAAGTCAGCTATGTGAGTGCACTGTGTGTCGCAGGCAAGCTTTCACCTAGATGATGGGAATTTCCCTTTATCCTTCTTGGCAAAGATTTTATGGGACCATGGCATTACCTGAATAATCCATCACTGATTGTTTCATAGGTAATGCACATCCAAGGAAGGTGCTCTTTGCATTAAATAACAGGCCCTCCTCAGTTGGGAACAGTCAGGGTTTCCAATAGTCTTTAGCTTGAACCTAAAATTTATTACCTCTAGACTTGCTGTTGGAACTCTCCTAAGTTTGAGGGGGAAAAAAAGTGCTTCCTATGGGTATGCCAGAAGGAGGCTTGAGTAAATAAACTACTCTGGTTTAAATTTTAAGAATCCCACACAAGGACTTATACAAAGTATTTAGCTTGTTCAGGAGAAGGTCTGTGGTGAGATATTATGCTACTGATCTGGTTTTGAATTAACCAACCCCATCCCCTACCTCCAAGCACATCCCACCCCCTGGCAAGGAACTTTAGGCTCCTAAAAAGAGGAATTCTGAAAAATGGATTTGTGACAAACTACTAAGTACCTTTATCTGAAGGTTGCAGAATTAAAAATCTGGGGAAAGTCAGTTACACCCATATCTCTCCTCCTACCCCAGAGGAGGCTCCCCTGTTAGCTGATTTTCATACTCCTATACAGTCTCCTTTCCCAACCCTTTTCCAAGTTCCTCTGCCAGGAGAGGAATTAGGAGATTGGAGTCAGAGAGAGATTACTATGATTCCTTAGAGAAAGGGTGTAGAATTATATCTATCTGCTTCCCTCCTCCCCAGCCCTAACTCCTGAAAATATTGTTAGTCAAGGGTTAATAATATTTAGATTCATGGGGTGGCTAGGTAGTTCAGTGAATAGAGCACAGGCCCTGGAGTCAGGAGGACCTGAGTTCAAATGTGGCCTCAGACACTTAATACTTGCTACCTGTGTGATCTTGAGCAAGTCACTTAACCTCAATTGCCCTGCCCTCCCCCCTCCAAAAAGCAAAAAAAAGAAAAAAAAATATATATATATACATTCAAGCTGAGCTCCTGATCACTTCCTATTAACAGGGAAGTTGTTTCCCAGGCTATATATGTATATATATATATATATACATATATATATATATATATATCCCACCAAATGCCAGTTACATAAAGAACACATAGAAAATAGCAAATAAATCTATTTATCCATGTTGATAGCAAATATAAATCAGAGAAGGTATACAGATGAGAATATAACAGATAATTCGTAGAGTGAATAAGTCCTCCCATTGGGAATGACATAATTCAGCTCAACAAAGAGTGTCCCATATCTCACCCAAGAGTAAATTCCCTGAAATCTCTAGTATAGGAAACTGTGAATAGGGTTGTAATCAAAGGGCTAGCTCCTCTATTTGTCAGCTTCTTCTCAAAGACTTTTTCTCCCTTCAAAGACAAGAAGAGTTTCTAGAACTTCATGACCTCTTTCAATGCTGGAAGCTAGAAGAGCAGAATTTGTCTTTTCCCAAGCCCTTGACAATTCAGCCCTTCACATAGGGGAGGAGCACCGAGTAATTGATCTCCACCAATAAGGACAGTCTCATGCAAATAGACCTTGATCTGTGGGTTACATTTTGGCCTCTTCACATGTAGATGGTGTTAGGGTATGCATTTGGAATAGCTGACATGGGTTATGCTAAAGTTTACCAAAGCAAGGAAAGAAAACAAAAGCAAAAACAAAAGCTTGCTAGATAACTGATCGATATGAACAAGATATAGGAGTAAATTTTTCTGCTTAAGATACTAGAAAAACTGGGGCAGCTAGGTGGTGCAGTGAATAGAGCACTGGCCCTGGAGTCAGGAGGACCTGATTCAAATCTGGCCTCAGACACCTGACCCACTTACTAGCTGTGTGACTTTTGGCAAGTCACAACCCCAATTGCCCTGCAAAAAAAAAAAAGATACTAGAAAAACTAACAAAAAAGTCTTTTAAGGACTTTAACATCAAATCACTATATTTATGAGCAAATGAAGAATTCTAATTACAAATGAGACTTATCTACCAAAGGAGGCCCTAAAGGCTCTCAGTTTGATAATACTTTCTTAGACTTTAGTTACTGTAGTTACCTAAAATTAAGGCAATTCTAACCTTTCTAGATCCTAACAGCTTTTTATTTCAAAACAACTGCTCCTTTAAAAAAATACTCTATGATGCAAAATTTTCCCTAATTCTAATTGGATTTTTTGCCATTCATCTGAATTAGTGTGGCACGACAATGTATCTCTCTGGAGTTGGTTTATAACACTTTGAGGGTGTGATGAAGAAAATCTATTGAACTGCAAGAACTTTTTTTTTCAACTGGGCCCTGTGGAATTTTTACTTCAGTCTTCTAGGCTATCCAATGAATATTTTAAAACTTTCCCTCCCACTTCACAAGGCATCATCCATGAGGATACTGTCTCTAGTACCACAGAGCACTATACAGCTTGCCCCTCTAATTCTGTGAGTCTCTTGTTCATCTTTTTTTTCCCATAAATCCTTCATAAATTATCACATTATAGCAGCCAAGCAAATTGAGTTCCAAAACAAACAAAAAGCAAAAAATAAAACCATGACTCCTGGATCCAAAAGAATGAAAAAGAGAAGGAAAAATGCTTCCAATGGCTACCTTGGCTTTCAACCAGTACAACAACAATATGCAAATAAGCCATAACTGACATAATAATAATAAAACTATTATCTCACAGTTTCAATACATAGGAAACCAAATAAACTAGAACTATTTAACTGAACTCACTCTAACCAGGATAAAGTCAGCTCCAGGCCACATTAATGGAAGCAAACAGAGAATCCAAAGTAAATAAATGAAAGTCTATTTCACTTTGGAATATATTTTAACATTTATTTTCAAGGTTGGTGTGCCTGATATTCCAGCAGTTTTCCATACTTAAATGATGCCATTTTGTGAAACTTTTATCCATCATACTTCATAAAATCACAGTATCTGAACTTTGAAAAAAAAAAGATTTCAGAAGGAAGCCATGAATTCCAACTTAATTCACAACTGAGTATCCCCTCTCCCTCATCATTAATAAAATGGACCATCCAGGCTCTGCTTGGAGACCACCAGTGAAGGGGAATGTATTGTCTCATAAGATAGCCCATTTCACTTTCAAACGGTTCAAATTGCTGAAAAGTTTTCCTCTATATCTAACTCTGTCTCTCAAATATCTATGTAATGCTACTAGTTCAGCCTAGTTTGAGCAAAACAAATCTCTGTCAAATTATGTTGTCATTGTTTAGTTGTTTCAATCACGTCCAACTCTTTGTGACCCTATTTGGAGATTTCTTGACTGAGATTGTGGAGTGGTTGCCATTTCCTTTTCCTGCTCACTTTACAGATGAGGAAACTGAGGCAAACAGGTTTAAGTTACTTGCCCAGGGTCACAGAGCTAGTAAGTGTCTGAGGCCAGAGTTGAACTTAGGTCTTCCTGACTCTAGGCCTGACACTCTATCCAATCAATACACTTCCTAGCTGCCAAATAATAGTCCTTCAAATATATGAAACAAGTCTTTCATACAGGATGCACATTTCTAATTCTTTCCTCATATGCAGTACTCTCTAGGCCTGTCACCAGATGTTTAATTTCCTTCCTAAAATATGGTGCCTAGGACTCAACACTGCACTCTAGATAAGGTCTGATTACATCAGGGTATAGTGAAACTTATTAAAATTAGTATATCATTCTAACCTTTCTAGATCCTAACACTGTCCAGTAACCATTCCTCCTTTCTTCATGTTCTTTGCAGTTTTGAGAAGCATATCGTCTATAGATTAATCCAAGTCATTATTTAAAATAATGTTTCGAACAGGTCAAGGATGGATGTCAAGATGAACCCCCTAGAGATCTCCCTCCAAGTTGAGCCTAATCTATTAGTGACCACTCCATGAATCTGGTCATTCAAATAGGTTAGAATGTACATCTAGCCCACATCGCTCCATCTTGTCCACAAAGATAATTACTAAAAAACTTAGTCATATGCTTTGCTGAAATCTACAGTATTCTCCTTGATTGTCTAATGTAGTTATCATGTCAAAGAAGGGAATGAGGTTAGTCTGGCATGATCTGCTCTTGATGAAGTGATAACTGGCTTTTAGTAATTACTATTTCTCCTTAAAAATGTTCCCTTTAATAATGTATTCTAGAATTTTCCAGGAATAGAAGTCAAGGCCACTGGTTTACAGTGTGAAGCCTTATAATCATACTGTAGTTGTTCTTTTTTTTTCAAATGCTTTATTAACTTCTGATTTACCTCATTCATTTCTACAAGATTTTGAGTTACAAATTTTCTTCCTGTTTTTCCTCTACCCACCGTCCCAAAATAGCAGTCCCACAGGATATCCCCTCCTCCAATCTGCTATCTCCCATATTTTCTCCCATACCCTTTTTGACTTTTCCACTGAAACTCTATGCCCCAGTGCCTGTATATCTTATTTCCCAATTACATGTAGAATAGTATTAATAATAATGTGTGTGTATATATATATATATATATATTTAAACATTTGATTTTTAAACTTTGAATTACAGATTCATTCCCTCCCTCACTTGTCACCCACCCTTACTAGGGAGATAAGCAGTTCAGTATAGGTAATACATGTGTGGCTAATGCCAAACAATAACATAGTAGATAAATTGTAAAAGATTTACTATATTTCCCTCCCTACTATCCCATCTCCCACTTGTTCTATTCTCTACTTTGATCCCGTCCCTTTTCAAAATTCGGTACTTCCAACTTCCCTCTCCCCCAGCTTGCCCTCCCTTCCATCATCACCCTTGTCATCCCTTTCCCCCCTACTCTCCTGTAGATTGAGATACCCTATTTTGTGAGTATTTCATTCCCTCCCCGAGCCAAATTCAATGGGAATAAGGTTGACCCATTCCCTTTTGCCTTCCTATTCTTCCCCTCCATTGTGACCATTTTCCCTTGCTTCTTCTATATGAGATAGTTTACCCCATTCTGTCTCTCCCCATCTCATCTCATTATATTCCCCTCTTAATATCACCTTTTAAGTATCATCCCTTCCTGTTAAATTGGTCCTGTGCCCTCTATATATGTATACCTGCAAACATATGCCCATAAACCCTCATATATATATATATATTTCTATTCCCTTCAACTACTGAGAAAGGTTACATAAGTTATAATTATTGTTTTTCCATGTAGGAATATTAATAGTTCAACTTCAATAAGTTCCTTATGATTTCTTTTCCCTGTTTAACTTCTCTTGCTTCTTGTATCTGAATGTAAAAATTTTCTATTCAACTCTGGTTTTTTCAACAAGAATGCTTGTAAGTCCTCTATTCCACTGAATGACCATATTTTCCCCTGAAACATGATACTCAGTTTTGCTGGATAGGTGCGTCTTGGCTTTAATCCCAGCTCCTTTGACCTCTGGAATATCATATTCCAAGCCCTTCAATCCCTCAGTGTAGAAGCTACAAGATACTGGGTTATCCTGATTGTGTTTCCACAATATTCAAATTGTTTCTTCCTGGCTGCTTGTAATATTCTCTCCTTGATCTGGGTATTCTGGAACCTGGCTATAATATTCCTAGGAGTTTTCTTTTTGGGATCTTTTTCAGGAGGTGATCAGTGGATTCTCTTAACCTCTATTTTGCCCTCTGGTTCTAATACATCAGGGCTGTTTTCTTTGAGAACTTCCTGGAGGGTGATTTCTAGGTTCTTACTTTGATCATGACTTTCAGGAAGTCCAATAATTTTTAAATTTTCTCTCCTGGATCTATTTTCCAGGTCAGTGGTTTTTCCCATGAGATATTTCACATTGCCTTCTATTCTTTCATTTGTTTGGATCTGTTTCAAAGCATCTTGATTTCTCATAAAGTCATTAGCTTCCATTTGCTCTAATCTAATTCTGAAGCAATGATTCTCTTCAGTGAACTTTTGAGATTCTTTTTCCATCTGGCAAATTCAGCTTTTAAAGACATTCTTCTCCTCATTGCCTTTTTGAGCCTCTTTTGCCATTTGAGTTAGTCTATTTTTTAAGCTGTGATTTTCCTCAGTCAGGCTGTTGACTCTCATTTCGTAATTTTCTTGCATCTTTCTCATTTCTCTTCCCAATTTTTCCTCCACTTCTCTTATCTGCTTCTTAAGGTCCTCTATGACTTGTAACCAGCTCGTATTTTCCTTTGAAGCTTTTGGTGCAGAAGTTCTGACTTCACTGTCTTCCTCCTGTTCCATGCTTTGCTCCTTTTTGTCCCCAAAATAGGAGCTTAATGTTGGAATCTTCTGTCTGCTTTGTTTCCTTTGCCTGGTCATGTTGCCCCTCAGTCACTTTATCCCTGGGCTTTTTGCCACAGTAGGACTGTGCCACCAGAAAGGGGAGCTTTCATTCCAAATGCTGGGATTTTCTCAGCTGCTGGAGGTATTAGATGGGTGCTCTCTCTGAATTCTCCACATGCTCTGGCAAGCTGGACACACACCCCAGTACCTCCACCCTAGACTGCAATCCAGATCCAAGCAGGTTAAAGCAAGAGAGATTACCCCTCAGACTGGTGCTTGGTCCCCCTACACTCTGCAGGCCAGGAGCTAAAGCTGTCACGTGGTACTAGCTGGCTGTGCTGGTGTCTCAGTCGCTTCTCAGGGGTGGGGCAGGCAAAAGCCACGTACTCCCACTTACTGGTTCCCAAAGTCCACACTGCACTGACCTCTCACTTTGTCCTTCCCATCTATGTGTTGATAAATCTGGCAAAGGTCACAGCTGCTGGTGATTTGGAGTCCCTCCTGCCAGTGACTGGTCAGGCCCGCCCTGGGGCTAAAGCCTTGGTGTGGGGCTGGGCTCTGCTCCCAGAGCACTGTGCTGGCTGATTCCTGATGGCCTGCCTGGCTGTCCTCAGCAGGAGGTTAGCTTCTCTGTGTCATTTTGTGAGTTCTGCAGCTCCAAAGTTTGTTTAGAGTCCCCTTTTTACATGGATTAGGGAAGGTGGAAGCCAGAGCAGCGGGGAGGTCCCACTTCTACTCCGCCATCTTGTCTCCATCTACTGTAGTAGTTCTAATAATTTGGCCTCAGAGCTGAAATAGCATTTTGAGGAATCATATGTTATAATAATGCTAACAGAAATGGAATATGAAATTTTCAGCAGATAAACAAAAAACTAAATAATCCATTTATGGATAAAGTTACCTTTATTTTGAATACTTTCTTCTTTTATAAAGATCTTTAACCAAAAATTATTTTTATAAAATCCTTTTTTCTTTTGTATC
This sequence comes from Petaurus breviceps papuanus, assembly GCF_028583685.1. Taxonomy (NCBI): domain Eukaryota; kingdom Metazoa; phylum Chordata; class Mammalia; order Diprotodontia; family Petauridae; genus Petaurus; species Petaurus breviceps. Next base: position 28,304,026 of record NW_027185712.1, read on the forward strand.
TAATCATTTTATAATATATTTGTTTTCAAAATAGTTTAGTGTATCCTTGTGAGGGAGTTGAAGTAGGTAAGATTATTAGACAGAAAGGGTAAGGAACAACATGATTTCCTAACATGTCAAAAGAAACAGAACTACATATGATTTTCAATAACTGCCTCTTTTTTTCTAATGTTGTTAACTTTTCATTCAAATTTTAAACTTCCCATTCCCAAGATTAGCCAAGTCAAAAAGTTCTTTAAGCCTCTGTAATGGGAATGTAAATTTTGAAGATCTTCCCTGCCCCTAGGCTAAAGTGCACCTGGAGCCTGGAGTGGGAGGCTTGTTTTTCAGTAGATACTTTTTGATTGGCTAGTGAGTCAATAAGGTTGTTACATTCTCTGAGCCAGGAGAAGGCTATATAAGCCCTGATGTGTAGCTTTGTTTTGGGGCTCACTTTGAGAAATGTTCTGTGATTTGATCAGATGAAACTCTGGGAAGCCGTTGTCCAGGTCCCCCCGGTTTTGAAACCCAGATGTTGTTTGGTATGGATGTAATGGTTGGACAGTTTGGAAATCTGTCTACTTGATCTGTTTCTGTCTTGATAATTCTGTCTGTATATTCTGAAGTTTGGGGTGCTGACCTCTTTCCCCTGAACGAGGTAAACAATACATATTTGACTGATTAAAGTAAGCTTGTTAACCCATTTTGAGTTGCTTTACTTTATCAAAGCAGATCCAAGAACCTGTTTTGGCAGCAACCCTGGGGACGCTTGGGGTGCTTGCTGCTACAGGCTCCTCCTTTCCTGTGCCCTCTTCACATGTCTTCCCCCTCCAAAATAATGAAATGGACCATTTTCTGCCGATATCCCTTTGGGTTTTTAATACTGAGTATCTATAGATGCTTAACACTTTTTCAGACCTGAGCTTTCAAAACTGGTTCAGTCTTTAATAAGACCCTTAGTGGAAAGATTTCCAATTTCTATCTATCCTGGGTCCCTTTATCCTCCTCAATACCTATGCTCTGAGAAAAGTCATCCATTTCTATTTTTTATATGTGGCCACATTCTATATATCCTTTGGGGCAGTAAAATAGCATTAATTGTATTTTTAGCACCTTTTGGTGGTTGGAAATATAATAGCAATGCATATAATAGTGTGTGTGTGAGAGAGTGTGTGTGTGTGTGCATGTGTGTGTGAGTGTAATGCATCACACCAGAAGGCTATTTTATATAAGCTCCAGGGATTTGGAAGAATAACCTTATTCTTCTCCCCTAAACTTACCTCTCCTTTCAGGTTCCCTTTTTTAAGTGATGATCTTAGCATTCTCCTAGGAAACTAAATTCAGAAAGTTGTCAGAATCACCTTTGATGCATTTTCTGACTCTGTTCCTCTCCCACCTTGTATACTATCTGTTAAGTTGCCTGGACCTGACAATTCTATCCCTGCAACATCTATTGCACCTGTCACCTTCTCTCTACCCACACTCTAACCACTCTATGAGAACCCACCCCCTCCTGAGACAATCTATTCTACTTTTGCCTAGAGTGCTAGACCTAAAGTCAGGAAGAGTCAATTTCCTCAGTCCAAATCTGGCCTCACTTACCAGCTGTGTGACCCTGAGCAAGCCAGTTAACCTTATGTGCCTCTTGTTTCCTCATCTGTAAAAGGGACTGAAAAAGGAAATGGCAAGACATTTCAGTATCTTTCCGCAAAAAACTCCAAGTGGAGTGACAAACAGTTGGTAACAACTGAAATGAATGAACATCAGTAAAAATTCTGGAATTTTTCTTCTGATATTAAGCCTAAATTTGCCTCTTTGTAATTTTACCCATTTCTCCTGTCTCTACTGCTAGAGTCAAATAGAACAAGTTTAACCTATTCTTCACATGACAGCCTGTCAAATACTTGAGGATATCTAGCATCCTTCCTTCCCCTTTCCCCACTATCATATTTTCTCATTTCCAGGTTAAATACCCCCAGTTCTCATTTAGGTAGCCTCATATGACCTGGAATTCACCATCATGGTTACCATTCTTTGAAACATCTCTAGTTTATCAATAGCATTCTTAAACTGTCACATCCTGAACTAATAAAAATGTTCTAAGATATTTTCTGAGTAGAGTAAATAACACCTTATCACTTCATCATTCTTAATATAGCCCAGGATTTCATTAACTTTTTTTGTCTGCAAGTTTATACTTCCCTAACCCCTGCCCCAAGACCTTATTTAGATAAAATGTTAACTATCCTTCCTCCATCCCATTTTTATGAAGTTGGTTTTTTGAATCCAAATGTAAGAATTCACATTCATTGCTACAGATTTTTTTTTTTTGCTTTTTGGAGGGCAATTGGGATTAAGCAACTTGCCCGAGGTCACATGGCTAGTAAGAGTTAAGTGTCTGAGGCCACGTTTGAAGTCAGGTCCTCCTGACTCCAAGGCTAGTGCTCTATTCACTGTGCCACCTATTCACCTGATTGCTACAGAATCTTACCTTCTTTGATTCAATTCAGCACTGTAGCCTCTCAAGGTCCTTTGACTATGTGACTATAATCTGGTATGATAACAATCTCTTCAAATTTTGGATCTTCATCAGCCTCTCTGGGAGGAAGTGTATCATAACTCTACTTTAAGTCATTATCCTAACATAGAAATCTCATTTTCAGCCTTTCCCATCCTCCTGACCCCCTGCCAGATCACTTCTTTTTCTCCTCCTCATCCCCTTCCTTCTATGAGCAATAGTAAGAAGGATGCAACCTGTGCCCCTGTGTTTTTCAGCTTCTTCCCTAAGACTTTGGCATTACTGGCAACACAATCTAGCTTTATTCAGGCAGTAGTGTTTGTGCTCATGTGACTCTTCAGACATGGGAAGCAGTCGTTCATTTTCATCAACCTCCTGAGCTTTCTGTTATATCTTGGCTAAGTGTCCTAAGAAGACAACAGACTCTTCAGTGGTTGTTCTTAGGTCAAGATGGAATTGCCTGAGTTACCCTGGTCAGGTAATCACCAACCACCTCAACTTTCTTCTTTTTACTTTGTCCCTTAATGGATCATCTCTCACCTGATAGTTTCTGTAGCTCTAAGATATTGTTTCTTATATTGAATTTCCCTGCCTCCACTCTCTCCCATGTCCCATGTATCTTTCACAAAGCTGCCAGAATAATATTTCTAAAGTATCGGTATCAACACATCACCATAAGGGCAGTGGGTGGCTGTGTGGAAATTCGTCACTCTTAGATATTGACAGTAATAAATTGTATTTAAATTGTGTTTTAGCCTTCATAAAAATCAAGTGCATAGCTGTCATTTCATTAAGTCCTTATAAGTAGGACAGGCATTTTAATCTCCATTTTTGCAGATAAGCAAATTGAGGCATAAATAAATGATTTGCTGAAGAAAACATAGGCAGTTAGTGACAGAAACAGGAGAACACTACTGATCTCCTACCACTTGACCTTGAATCACAGCGTAACACTTCATTGAACTCAAAACACATATCTTGTCTCTGATGGGTCAGTAACTTCATAAATGCAAAATAGCAAATTTTGCATTCCCATTTTAATGGCATCAATTAGGAAAAAACAATGAGAGAGAATCCTTAACATGTTGGAGATAAATACTTCACAATTAATAATTATCATTCTGTCTTGTTAGTCCCCTTGAAATTCTTCTTTAAAGAACTATATAGAACTATATTATGACTTTGATTACCCTTAATGCAACTTCAAAGTCATGTTGGAACTAATTAAGCTATTGAATAGGCATCTGAGAAAGAAGCATTAATTTGGATTCCAGGGGCTTTTAAAATATGATTGCCTTTGATAACACCTTGTGTTCATATAGATAATTCTATTCCAGGATTATTAAGTTCTTTGTATTCCTTAGAACATGAATACCCACCACCCCTCTATAAAGCAGGAAGTTGGCTGGTCTCTTCCTCTCCATTGTGTATGGAGAAGGCTAAGGTTTGATGCTAAGGCTGAATGTTATACAAGTTAGTGAAAGAGACAAGAAGACAATCACAGCTGTATATAACATACACATCAGCAGGCTAAAAACTATGGGAACTTGCTTATTTTCTGCCTCCCTGACTCTTCACTTCCATATTCACCTTGTTGTTCTCTGCCCCAGAAACTTTTTTCTTCAAATTTCTCAGTTTATTGTTAATAACAGAGAGGCAGAGTGGACAGAGAGGCATGGGAAGATCCTGGTTCAAGTTCTGCTTCTCCTCTATATTGGCTGTGGAATACTGGACAAGTTACAGCAACTCTTTGTGTTCTAGGTAGTTTTTTGAGATTTTAAATGGCAGAGAAGGGGCGAATCTGCATTGGGAGAAGGAATTTCCTTACTGATGACCTGACTATAAAAGTGATAACACAGATCCAGCTCTTATTTCTGCTACTTTTAATAGCACTTAGTGATAAAAGAATATTATCACATTTTAGACTCACCACCTTGTGAGACAGGTAATACAAATATTATTTGCCATTTTATAAATGAAGAAACTGACCCAAAAAAAGGGACTTGAAGTAGATAGAACACAGGACATGAAATTAAGAAGATTAGAGTTTTAATCCTGACTCAGACACTCCCTAGTTTTGACCTTGATCTTGGCAAGTTATTTAACCTCTCTTTGTCCAGTCTCCTTATCTGTAAAACAGGGTTAGTAATTTATCTAACAGAATTGTTGTGAGGATCATAGGAGTTAATATATGTAAAGTGCTTTGAAAACCTTAAAGCTTTATATAGAGATAATAACAAATAATTGTAAGTATATGTAATAATACTATATAATATAACAATTATAACCAAAATTTTCCTGTTTTTATTTCTGGCATGGACTTTAATCCACTTTAATCCATGATAGCAGCCTGATATCTCATCCATAAAGGGATAGTACTTACAAAATTCCTAAGGCTTAGAAGAACTCAGAATTTTCCCTTTTCATCCAAGGAGTTTTGTCATCTTCCCTGTAATCCCATATGTATAACTGGATTGAAAATAGATGAGATTGCATTTCTTCATGGTTTTAAGCAATACCAGGGGAGGAATTTTCCAGGGAGTTAGCAAAAATTTACTTAGGGTAACCTTGGATACTTTGCAGAAATTAGAGAGAGACATTTTTAAAGACTATTACTTTTTGGAAACTCCACAAACTGACCTGCCATCACGGGAATTGATGCCTTGCATTTTGTAGGTTAATTGACCATAGACAGTAGCACTTGGTGGTAAAACAATTAGTCTGGGAGTTAGGATATACTAATGCCCACAAAGCAATAAGTGAATAATAAGGTTAACAATTACTCAAAGGAATTCATCTGGAAGAAAACAAGATAACTACTTTCTGGCTACATGGCATGAATAATTTTAGTAATTTTTAACCTTCTTTCATTTTTGCCTCTGTATATTTGATCTAGAACAAGCCCCATATAATCTATCTAGAACAATAGAATTTTTTTTTAAAGCAATCGGGGTTAAGTAACTTGCTCAAGGTTATATGGCCAATTATTTCTGGGTGTGGTGCTGAGTATCTGAGCCCGGGATTCGATCTCCAGGTCTTCTCAACACTGGAGCCAGTGCTCTTACTCTCTGTGCTACCTGACTGCCCCTAGAACAATAGAATTTTATGTGGGTGGAGTTCTGAAATGACTCAACCATTCTAGAGAGCAATTTGGAAGTATGCCCAAAGAGCACTGACCTAGCAATGCCAACATTAGTTCTGTATCTCAGAGATCAGAGAGATGGGAAAAGGACTCATATGCAAAACAATATTTATAGAACTCTTTTTGTGGTACCAAAATTGTAAATTTTGGGAATACTCATCAGTCAAGTTATAGCATATGATTGTTATGGAATACTATTGTAAAAGAAATGATGAGCAAGATAGTTTCTGAAAAACCTCAGAAGAATTATATGAACTGATGCAAAGTGAAGTGAGAAGAACCAGGAGAATGTTTTATACAGTAACAGCAATATTGTACAATGATCCACTGTGAATAACTTAGGTATTCTGAGCAATATAATAATCCAAGACATTTCTGAAGGTCTTATGAAGAAAAATGCTATCTATCTCCAGAGGGAAAAAAATGTAGTCCAAATGAAAACTGAACAATATTTTTTTAACTTTGTTTCTTTTTCTTTTTGGTTTTCTTTTCCAACATGGCTAATATGGAAATATGTACTACATAATTTCACATGTTTAATTTATATCAAATTGCTTGCATTCTCAGAGAGGGAGGAAAAAGGGGGAGGGAGAGAATTTAGAACTCAATTTTCAAAAAAACAAATATTAATAGTTTTAAAAGAAATTGAGACAAAAAATTAAAGACAAAAAGTATAATAGAATTTTAAAACTAGAATGGCCCTCAAAATCATTTAGTCAGGGCCATACCTTTGTCTTCTAGGTGAAGAAAATGGGACTAAGAGAGAGTAAATAAAGTCATCACAACTAATTAGTAGGAAAGCAAGTATTAAAACATAAGTCTCTTAACTATGAAGAAAAAAATTAAGGAAGTGTGGATGTTTGGCCCAAAGCAAAGAAGACATCATTGTTTTATTCAAGTATTTGAAGTTTTCAGGTGAAAGAAGGATTCTAGAAGAGTAATAGGGTCACAATAAGATTGACCCCATAGTGGAATGAGGTGCCTTGAAAGAAACTAGGCTACCTTTCACCAGTCTTCAAGAAAGAGTGGTATGGCCATAAAGTTGGGTTTTTTTCTTTTTAAATGAGCAATGAAAAGAAATTGAAGAAAACAGGAAATTAGGAGAAGTGAGATCTCTTCAAGAAAAATAGAGATATCAAGGGACCATTTCATGCAAAAATTGGCATGACAAAAACCAAAAATGGTAGGAACATAACAGAAACAGAAAATATTAAAAAGAGATGACAAGAACAAGCAAAAGAACTATGCAAGAAAGATCTTAGCATCACTGATAAGATGCTGTGTTACTGACCTATAGTCAGACATGCTGGAGAATGAAATCAAGTAGGCTTTAGGAAGCATTGCTAACAATAAAGTTAGTGGAAGTGATGGAATTCCAGCTAAGCTAAATCTTAAAAGATGATTCTTTTAGAGGGCTACATTCAATATGTCAACAAATTTGGTTGCTTTTCAAAGAATCAGTTGAACTAGAGGCCAAATTGCCAACATTTGATGGGTTATGAAGAAAACAAGGGAGTTCCAGAAACATCTACTTCTGCTTCATTGACTACATGAAAGCCTTTGACTATGTGGATCACAAAAAATGTAGCAAGTCCTCAAAGTGATGGGATAACCAGATCATCTTACTTGTCTCCTGAGGAACCTGTATGCATGTCAAAAAGCAACAGTTAGAACCAACTGTGAAACAAGTGATTGGTTTAAGATGGAAAAAGGAGCATGACAAAACTATATATTGTCTCTTATTTATTTAATATCAATACAGAGTAAATCAAGTGAAATACCAAGCTGGATGAATCAAAAACTGGAATTAAGGTTTCAAAGAGAAAAATAAACAATCTCAGATATGCAGATGATACCATTCTGATGGCAAAAGGTGAAGAGGAATTAAGAAACCTCTTGATGATGGAAAGCAAGGAGAGTATAAATGCTGACTTGAAGTTTAACATCAGAAAAGTCCAACATCTTGGCAACTGCTCCCATCATTTCCTGACAAAAAGAGAGGGGGAATAAATGGAAGTAGTGTCAGATTTTATATTCTTGGGCTCAGCAATCATTGCAGATGGTGGCCATGACCATGAAATTAAAAGATTTTTGCTCCTTGCAACAAAAGCTATGGCAAGTATATACAGTATACTAAAAAAGCAGACATATAACTTCACTGACAAAAATCCATATAGTCAAAGCTATAATTTTTCCAGAAGCAATGAATTGTGAGAGATGGTTGTGAGAGTTGGACTATAGGGAAAGCTGGGTACCATAGAACTGATGCTTTCAAATTGTGGTGCTGGAGAAGATTTGTGAGAGTTCCTTAGGGAGTGAAGAGATAAAATCAGTCAAAACTTAATAAAATTACTCCAGGCTATTCACTGGAAGATCAAATACTGGAGTTGAAATTTAAATACTTTGGTCATATAATGAGAAGATGGGACTCATTAGAAAAGATCCTCATGTTGGCAAAGATTGAAAGCAAAAGGAAAAAGGGATAGCAGAGGATGACATGGATAGATAATGTTATAGAAAAAATACATGAGCTTAGACAGACTTCAAGAGATAGTGAAGGATAGAAGGACCTGATATGTTATGGTCCATAAGATCAAAAAGAATCTGAATGATTCTACAACAACAACAACGATTTAGAGGTGGAAAAGATCCTCCAGGTTATCTCTGATGAACCCCTTAGAACTGAAAGAGATAGCACAGAATGTTGGAAAAACACTTGCTTTGAAATCAGGGGATTTGTACTCAATTCTACACAAAAATCTCATGAAAGGCTTTGCAAGATGCTTTGTCAAAATCCAGGGCTTACCCCTCATCAAACATTTTAATAACACTATCAACAGAAGATATACATTAAGTCTCATATTTTTTTATGATTAAATATTTTCATCTCTTCATGATTCCTGTTTCCCTTTCTAAATACTCAAAATGTATTCCTTAATATATTCCAGAATTTGCTATGAAGTCAAACTCACCAGTCTAGAGTTCGAAGGTTTTTCCTTTCAGTTGTAGTCAGCAGGGCTAGACAGATATGTTTGAAATCATTGCATCCAAATAGTTATGGAATTCAAAGTACTCATAAAAAAGTCAGTACATTGACCAATGTTCCATTAGAATTATCAACTGTTAATTTTCTGAAGCTAATTTGTCACTACAGTCATTGAGTTTGGAGTAACATTTGTTTTATTTTGTTTCATATCTTCTAATGTACATGTCATTTCCCACATAAAAATCACATTAGATAGGAATTTTCTAAAAAATCATGCACTTTGAAGAGGTTACATGTAAATAGTTTGATTATTTTCTCATCTGTAAAGTAGAGATGAAGATGATACCTGTACCTCAGAATCTAGGGCACACAATGCTAATATAAATGAATAGCAGAAATGCAGTAAGTTATTGTTGCATAGCTATTATTTTTGGAGTAGTAGCACAGAAAATTTAAAGTCAAGAAGTCCAGCATTCTAGTCCTGTGTCTGACATTTATCTGTTATGTAGCCATGGGTAAATCACTCGTATTCTCTGGACTTCATTTTCCTTATTTGTAAAATGAGGATGAGAATACCATTAATGCTTACTTCACCAGGTTGTTGTGGAGAAAAATTAAAGTAATATGTCAGTAGTTTGAAAATTTTCAAGTTTTATATAAATGGATAGTTATTGATACTGCATTTTGTGTTCACTCATTTCCATCTTATCTCTCTGAAATATTACTGAACCTGGGTGATGAGCACAATGATGGTTCATAGTGAAAGAGAAGTATTCAAAAAGTTTGTGACAGTTGCCATGCTCTTCCCTCCCCCCAATTCTTGTGAGTCCCTACTCATTGCTAAGATGTTTGATGCTCCCAGATGTAAAAGGTTAGAAAATATTTATGTACTATACTCAGATAGTATGTGCTAGGGTAGGAGTTCTTAACCTGGAGTCCATGGACTTACCGTGTTTCCCCAATAATAAGACCTATCCTGAAAATAAGCCCTCCCCTTATTGTGTAAGATTCCTCTAAAATAAGCCCTCCCCCGAAAATAAGCCCTATTGAGATTGCTACTGTAGTGAAGGTGATCCTCTGCGCTATGCGCTACATTACGGTACCCTCTGTATGCGCCGTCCCCCCCCAGGTGAAACGCACGCCGCGCTCCGAGCTGCATCCAATCAGAGCTGCAGCAGTGAGCGCGTCATCCTGTTCTTCCCCAGTGATTTGCTTGCTGGTGCCATTGAGAGCAGTGCCGTGGAGGAGAGCTATTTATTAAAATTGCTGTCAATGTTCATTAAAATAAGCCCTCCCCTGAAAATAAGCCCACTGGTGTTTTTCTGTCCAAAAAAATTAATAAGACAGTGTCTTATTATCGGGGAAACACAGTAGATTTAAATGAATCTGTGGGCCCTGATGGGGGGGCCAAGGGGAACAACACCTCTAGTTGTTTATTTCAACATAATTGATTTCCCTTTAACTCCATATATTTTATTTTGGAGAAGGAAATAGCAAACTACTACAGTATGTTTTCCAAGAAAACTCCAAATGGGGTGTAATGGCAAGCAAAGAAGTACTTAGTGCCTTGTTTTAGCTACTTAAGTATTTAACACCTTGTTTGAACCCCTTGTGATTTGAAGGTGGGAGGAACTTGCTGATGCCACAGGAAGGGGTGAAACAGGAAGGGACTAATGACCATATAAAAGTAGAAGCACAGTCTGGGATAGAGCAGTACTTGTAGGAAACATGGCTATGGCCCTGGAACTTTGTCTGTTTTGATGTTACTTTGTCAGATCTGTCTGCTGATAGAGGACATTGCTATTGTCACAGAAGTCCTAGGACCCTACTGCTGGTTCAGAAGCCCTGAAGGAGGATTTTCTTGTCTGTTTACAGAAGTCCTATGTTGATTTCACAGGCAGAAAGTGAATTGGTAATGGTACCAGCAATGTTCATGAATGTTATTGTGGCTTTTTTAAGCTTTGTCTTCCCAGAAATAAGAAACTGTGAAGTACTTGAGGTGGACTGGACACTGTGAGCTTCAATACAGAACAGGAGCTGGACAAGGAACTGGACAAGGAGCTGAGAGCTGCCTGTCTGAGAATCTAGGTGACAGTTGGGTAGATCCAGGGAGCTGGACCTGTAAAAGAAGAACCATGGAATTTGGTAGCCAGCCTCAAGCCAAAATGAAAAGACTTCTCCTTGGGTACTTAGGGCTGATTGACAAGATCATGATTTACTGTGATATAGGGGTGGGAGAACTTTGTACTTTATACTTTGTACCCCTTGATGATTGGAAACTAATCTCCAATCAAGAAGGAAGAAGACTTTTTGACTGAGAGATTATGACAATGTGACCTAGTTGAGGGAAAACTTGACCTTTGTACCTTGTGTCACTTAAGGAGGACTTCTCCTTAAAATGATTGAGTTAAAGACTTACTGAATGATTTTTTTTTGTTTAAAACTATGTGACCATTTTAGTGATAAATTGTTACGCTACATCATTGTGAATGCCGTACTTTGGTTTCTGTGAATGTTTTGCTTTAGTTTGCTGCTGAATAGAGAGTTCACTATACTCTGTGATTAGAATCTTAGAGCTATTCACAGCAGCAGTCCTCTGGAGAGCTGCTCATGCTTGGCTTTACATGGGGTCACAAAGAAATGGACATAACTAAAAAATAAATGAATACATTATATTTTGTATATTGGAAAACATGGTTCCAAGAGGTCTATAGACTTCACAAGTATTGTCAAATGTGTTCATCTCACACACACACACACACACACACACAATTAAGGACCCTTGGGATTGGGGTTGTATGTTGCCTTTGTTCTCTTGTCTGTTAGACTGGCCTTTCCTGTTTTGTCATGTGATAAAGGGAATGGGCTGTCACAGCAATAAGGCTGAGTCCTTGAGATAGAGGCTGTCTTGTTTCATTCGATGCTGAGAATGGGGGAGAGCTATTGTGATTGGACTGAGTCTTCCTGCTTATCATGCCATATAGCAATAGAAACCTTTAGACTGGTTGTGACTGGGAGAAGAGGAAGAAGAGCTAACACAATTATACTGCAGAGACCTAGAACCCAGAACCTAGATCACAGGTGGGGACCAACACATTAAAAAAAACAAGTCTTCAGTATTTGAGACCATTAGATTAGAGACCATGAATCCTGGTGGATTGGCAATTCAGAGACAAAAGTCTTTTTCTGCTCCACATTATTTTGTTTGTGCTCTGATCAGGAGTCAGAGTCCTAAACCCACAATCCTTGCCTTTATTCCCATCCCATGATCTATGGGTGTGTTCAATTTAGTAATTCACTGTCCACACCTGAATAAAAAGGAGGAAAAATGAGGACTTGAAGTAAATGGTTGAAGGTGGAGGACTTCCTGTGATCACTTTTCCTGTGATTTTTTTCTGTGCTTGATAATTTTTACAACCTCAGTATTTTGATTTTCTTTGTTATGTGAATGTTTGTGGAAGTTATTGTTGTTGTTTATTCTCGAAGAAGACCAATGATGTCACAAGGGGGATGCCTCCACTTAAGAGCAGATCGAATTTAAGTGAGGCAGAGGAGGGCCAAGTCATGAGCCTCTCTCTCCTCCAGAGTCATCAAAGTCCAGTGGCAAGACGAAAGTGAAGACAATTGGTGATGGCCCTGGGTGCAGTGGCAAACTTTGTAAATTAAGGTCTTTCTCAGGACTCAGTTTGTCTGAGGCAATGCCTTCTCAATGACTAGGGGCTATGTAAACTGAGATGACCTAATTTATCATCACAAAAATATTAGTCTGGGAGGGGAAAACTCTCAAAGTTTCTGGCAAAATCAGAAAAAAATGCTATTTAGACTCATTCTAAGATGATGAATTAAAGAGGAAATTTCACATGTCTAAGAGTTCTGGAATCAGAGTTTCATATTTTCAGTATTTTTACCTGAGGTAACAATGCAGCCTTTCGCTGGCTGTGCAACACTTCCCCCAGAGAAACTGGTGAAGCCACTTGGTTGGTTACTTAGGTTTAGCACTACCTGGTGGGCATATTGGTTAGTGTATTCCTTTGCTAGAGAATCAGTATGGTTTCATACAATTCTGCAGGATAAATAAATTGCTATATAATTTAATTTCAACTATTTACATTATTTCAATGATTTAGCTATCATATAGTATACAAGTATCAAATTAGGATGTCCTGGCATCTTAATTTGCTCTCTGAGTTTCTATATAGTACCCACTTTGCCAGCTTACATAGTTTTAATAACTAGGCAACTGGTGATTTTGGAACATCATTTCACAGTCTACAATCTATCTTTTTTGCCTTTCTTTTGTCTTTCTCTCTTTCTTTTAGTCTCTCCCTTTTTCTTCTTCCCCCCACTTCTCTCTTTCTATCTGGCCAACTCTGTCTCTGTCTTTCTCTATGTCTGACTCCATGTCTCTGTCTATCTCTCTCCTTCCTGTTGTTTACCATTTAAAAGAATTCTCATTTCCAGAGTCACTGGATATAGTTAAAATGGAATATCTGACCTACATTAGGAATGACTTGCATGAGTACAGAAGAGAAATACCTTAGAAATATTGATACATTTCCACTGAAATTCCATTTAGAACCTTCTCCAGTCATTTACTTCCTTCTTGTCAGTCCTTCGCTCCAGCAGCTGTGCTTTTTAATAGTTTTGAATCCAAGCTGCAGGTATATAAACATTTCCAATATGAGCCAATTTCCAAGCAAAAGCTAAATAAACCGTGCAGGAACCAGAGAGTCATTTTCTATCTGCATTTTAGGGTCCACTCTTGCCTTGTGAAAGGGAATGAGCAGCATTCTAATAGGCTGCCTGGGTTGAGCAGCCTGGAAGTCTTCAGTGAAAACGGGCATCTTGTTAAATCTTGTATGATCCATCAAACCTACAAAATACACCAGGGGAAAAGCTGAATAAGGCTCAGATCACAAACAATTCCAGCTTTGCTATTATGGATACCCTGAATATGATCAGAGAACTTGGTGTTCTGAATGTTTATAGATTTCTAGTTCACTGTCCCTACTCATTCTGTCTTCTTTCCGTCTCTCTGTACATATTATAAAATTAAGCATGTAGCATCTACTAAATGGTGTGTGCCTTATGTAGCAGCTGCCTTGGAGAAGAAACTGAGGATTACATTCATTAGTTACTGTTTATGTTTTAGAAAGCCTGATTCTTCACACGGCAACTATGATTCAGGAGAAACTCATACATTAACCCTGCACATATTCTTTGAATCACCAGAGGCTTCAAGCTATGAGGAAAGTACCCACGTGGGTTACTAAGTAGTGATTCATTCTTTGAAAAAGAGAGAAAGCTGGCTTTATGGAGGCATGACATCCTCCTCATCTTGGTAGATGGACCCAGAGCAGTTAAAATGGGCATTTTTTCCTACTCATCTTTTTAGCTTAGGAGGAATTACATGAGAAATGAAAAAAGGAAAGAAAAAAAGTACATAAAACTAAACAACTAACATCTAGGTCAAGGCATCCTGGCTTGACTTGTTTTCAGCCTGGAATAGAGTCAGACATTTTGTTCCAACAGTCTGGATAGCTCAGAGAACTGGCAAATAGAACATGGGAGGTTTCATGAGTATAAGACCAATTCAAAACAGACTGATTTGCAGAGACTAAAGGTTATTATCATTTGAGATTCATTATTCTGTGTGAAATAAGAAAATGGTCTCTGTCAGTTTTCAATCATATCACTTCTACATAGGCTCAGAGCATCTTTGTGGTTAACTGCTTATACTTAGTTTCCTAGGATAAAGAGCTAGAAGCAAATTTTGAGATAAACTAAATCCAATCCTTTCAATGTATAATTGAAGAAATAGCTGCAGAGAGGGAGAGTGATTTGTCAAGGTCACACAACTAAGTAATTAGATCAGATTTTGAAATAGATTTCCTATTGCCAGTATTGAAAATCCAGTAAATATGCTAGTATAATTCATAGGAAAATTTGAAGGTATCAAATAACCTTCATGGCAAGAATGAATGGCTCTAGGATTTGAAAAGAAACATGTTTCTTGGGTGAAATGGGAAGGAAAGTTATGCCGAGGTAGAGTTGTATCTAAGGTGAGGAAACAGTGACTTTGTCTTAGGGTACAAAATTTATAAAGGATCAAAAATACCTGAAATTCTTCAGCAGGATAGAAACAATGGAATTTAGTAGCAGATGGCAGATGCGTTGAGCTCCCTGCTGCTCCTCCTCTATGTTCTGCTAAAAGTGGGCTTTCTGCTTCAGTTCATAGGCTAGTTGCCGCTTAAACAAATGTGAATTTTATGCTGTTTTCCCAGGGCACCAGTTGTTGTACTTGCTCTGGATGCAAAAATTATGGCACTGACTGAGAGTGGGAAAACATCTCTCAGGGGCATTGATGCATTATTTTCCCACATTTAGGCAAGGCAAAAACCAAGTTTCTTGGATGTATTAGAATTATATCCTGCTATTAACATTTATTTTTTGTAGATTTTTACATACAACATGCCCCCAAAGGCCAACTTTTATTAGAAGGATCATTTCCATTATCATCTTTTAACCTCTTTAGCCCTTAGTTTCTTTAACAGGGAAATGAGGGGATACGATGTCTTCCATCTCTGACAATCTATGAACTCTTAGTAGGCCTATGTAGCATTAGGGAAGTCCCTTGGATCTTACATTGACCCTTTTCCATTTCAATACAATAGGCATTGTGAATGAAACAGCATGTTGCATTTCTGATTATTGCTATGCGTCATTTTCAAAGCTGAATGCTAATGTCCCGAACTGGCTTTACTTTTCTGTTCAACTTAATTATAAAATAGGATAACTGAGCTTTTTAAATCTCAGCACAGAATACTAATCTAGTTCTCTAAATCTGAAATGAAAAGGGTGTTTGGCCATAGAATTTGCACAATACCCATCACAATACACAACACACACAATTCCAGTATCAACAGATATAAAGTAATTTTTCAGAAGTAAATATTTTTCTAGCAAAGGAAGTACTTTTAAGCTTATTGCAAAAATAAATTTATTTCATAGCAAAAAAATTTCAAAAATCATCCTTAGGTGCTCCCATTGGATTATAGATATAGTGGCTAAAAAGAAAAATTATTCATAGTGCAAAGATGTGCTAATAAATCTTTAACAAATGGATATTTAGGGGGGAAATGTACATATGGCACACATTTAAGTTTAATCTGCATTATTAACATTTTTTCATCACAAGTTTAGATAATGAACAAAACAATAACCTAAACTCTAATTTGCAGATTTGCTGATTTTTGAGTTGTAAATGCATACACTCAAAATTTAACAGACTCACTAGTTCAAGATGGCTATAACCCATGTAAGTAAGTCACACCACAGCAAAGAAAAACAAAATAAAAGATTAATCCTCAGTCAGGATTGATTTGAATAAAGGTCTTCTTGACTTAAGCACAATATTCTATCATTACCCAGATGTTCTAATCTCTCTGCATCTCATTTCTGCACATGTAATATGAAGGAATTAAATTACTTGGTCTTTTAAAGTGCCTTCCATGTCCATGAGCTATGTATTTTTGGGGGTATATTATTAATAAATTTTATTTTAATGTAAACTCACTTAGATTAAGCTCTATTTGAATGTAAGCTCATTCTTCACACTTGTATCTCTAGTGGTAATCAGTATCTAGTGCCTAATGGTTAATATATAATTGTCATAATGAATAAATAGTCAAATAAGTAAATAATCAAGTATATACTTAAGTGCTTAATAAATACGTGTCAGTTGATTGTTGATTGAATCAAGTTTAAATACTGTTCAGCTGTATTTATATTTGATTATATCTAGAATGAACCTAATATAAAATATTCCACAAGCCATGCCATTTAGAAAGCTATATTTGAATGAAGTCAAATCAATTCAAGTCCACAAGTATTTATTAAGCACCTACTATCTATATAGTGTAAACACACAAGTTGATTATACATCTTATTGTTATAAAGGATGTTTAGCACATAGTTTTTGAGTAATGAAATATATAATACCTATTATAAATTCCTTGTAGTCAGTTGATTCTCACTGAATGCATTCATAAACTATTGAAAAACTCTTGTACCAGTAACCAACCTCTATGACTGCAGTTCAACCATGATTTAACAAATACAGCTTCTTAATCTGATAACATTTTCCTCAATATATTTATTGTCATTAGGTCTAATATGTGATCTAATGTTTAACTCATTTTCATACAAATTATATTCATTAAACTGAAATATTCTTTTGGCTATAGCCCTACTTATTCCAATAGTTTGAGTCTACACTAATTATGAAACCCCCCCAAAATAATTTAAATAAATTTCATGTTTTAAAATTTCACTAAAATGATAGTCTTTCCACCAGCTATCCATAGCTATCCATAGTGAACTAAGTTTTTATAAGATCATGTAGAGAGTTTGAATAGATGGATCCAAGTTAATGTGCTAAACTATATTTTCCAGTAACATATTCCTAGTAATACCATTACATTTATTTATTTTTGTTAATTATTTTTGTAAAGATATTTTTCAAATATCTTTAAATTTATGTGACCTAATCAAATCTTCAACTTGAGATTCATATTTCCCAGTACCAATTTTTAAATTTTCCAAAATTTTTATGGTGCACTTGATTATTTTTTGCTCTTTCTGAATGTTAGTTGATCTTGACTGCAATGCAGTTGAAAGCAATGAAAAAACTTCAAGAATGTCAATCATTAAAGCAAGGTCTTGTAGGAAACTAATGTTAGCTGATCTCGGCCAAACCAGAATAAGATAAATGAGAAAAATAATATGTAACACCTGCACAACATACAGCACTAGCAGTTCAACAGTATCTTTAACAGGGAAGGGAAAGTTGGAAAGAGGAGGACTTGGAAGGAATGCTGATGAATTCAGTTTTACGTGTATTCCATTTTATGATGTCTATGGGCAATTCATTTTGAGATGCCCAATAGGAATGTAGAGATATGAAACCGGCCAGTGGTCAACTTGTACAGTGGCTATCCCTGAAAAAAATGGTAAAAATCAGGCATATTTGGGCAACAGTAGCAGGTTACCCCAGTTAATACCATGAGTTATACATTACTTTTGATTTTTCCATTCATTCCCAAAGATGAGAGTACTACTATGTACTGACAGTGACATTTCCCCCTCCTCTGGTCTGTCTTTTCAGCTTCCTTCTGAAGATTCATTATAGAATCAGAAGATTTCTAGCTTGAAGGACCTTAAAAATAAACTTGTCCAGACTCCACATGAGAAGGAAAATGAGACCCACATATTAAGTGGACTTTTCTGGATTCACATAGTAGATAGCAGAATCAGAAATCTAGTCTAGGTTATTTGACTCCAAATCCAATATTCTTTCTATTGTTTTATGTAGACAATGCAATACTCCAATATTACATTTTATTATTTCTATTTTATCATATTGCTTCACTTACATCCTTTTGCATGATACCTGACTATAGAATGTATAATCAGGTTCTATATTATGTATGCCTATAGATTTAGGTAGTGCAACAGGTATAATAGAATTCCTCTCTATATCCCATTTGTTTAGATCTCAAATTTTTGAATTACAGACAAATGATTTGGATGAATCCAGTACTGATAGGAAGAGGGGAGACATTGCTTACACATACGTAAGGGGACTCACTGAACTATTAGCACTTATATAGGTTGTAGCTGTGGTTATGGAACTTGCATAGCGGGAATTCAAGAACTTTTTTGTCATACTGTGCCCCAGAAATTCTGAGTTCCAAGATGCCTTGGTGTCTGTGGAGGCCAGTGACATTTTTAAATCTCTCTGACAGTTCACAAGTGAGTTTGGTTACACTCCCTACTGCCTTGTGCCTGTGAACATTTCTCCTGCTACAGGAGACCTATGAGTGGCCTTTCCATTAGGGCCTAAATGATCCAGTGAGGTGAAGGAGGTAGAAAAAAGGTTTTCCTAAGACTGGGAGCCATATTCTATAGATGGAAGAGTTAAACTGATTTTCCTAGCCTTCTTTTCTCCCATTGGGGATTGCAGTGACATCCCTGGCTAGAACCCTGAGAGGCATAAAGGAGGAGAGTGAAGTAGAGGAGAAAGCTGAATAGAGAGGAAATGGGACCTACCTAGGATGCATCAAAGCAATTAGGATGAATAAAAAAGTGGATTAGAAGGGTATAGTCAGAAGACTGGGATTCCTGCCCAGGAATAGCCTGTACTCGATGATCTATGACATTTCTTTCATATATGAGATTCTGCAGTTCTATGACATACTCAAACAGAGAAGATAATCAGATTTCACAATTACAAAACTCCTGAACCAGTGGCTGAATGATCATAGATATAATAGATCCAGAGCTAGAGGGGGACTCAGAGGCTATCAAGGAAGTTCTACAGATGATGAAACTGAGCCCCAAAGTCACATAGACAGTAGTCAGAAGAGACAGGCTATATACCGAGGTCCTCTGACTCCAGTATTTTTTTCCAGTGTACCACACACTTAGAGGAAAGAGCTTATTCTACAGTTATCTATCAGTTGATGATACTTCTCTCCCCCAGCAGAGCCACCAGGCTCCTGTGACAAGTGGTAACACTCATTAACCTCAGGCCACTTCCCAAGTGGGAAAGTCGGGAGTATGGATTTGAGCCAGAAAGGAGACATTGATTCCTTTCTATTTGTATTCCAGTGACTGCTATGTGACCTGGAGAGTGAACAAAGCCATGTAAGTGATATTCACATTTCTTAATTGTTTCCATTACTGATGCCTTTTTTAGCTCTTCAGGTCAAGTTTGGGCTCCAGCTTTAGTGGTGAAGGGTGGGGAGTAGGGAGGTAAGGAAAACAAAAAACAAAAAAGCAACAATAATGCACAGTAGTTCAGTTGTGTAATGGGAAGACAGTTGTTCTTCTGGAGAATAGAACTCTGTAAGTTTGGCTGGGACCCACCAGACCTGCAGCCAAGCAGTAAATCAAGTGACTCAGAAAGAATTTCTGAACTGTCCCTTTTGGGGAGTGCCAGTGACTGCATTCCCTGTGAGAGAACTAGGCCTGCTATTGAGAAAAGTCTTCTTTCTGGAAGCATATTTCTTTAGAAGCTGGAAGATAAAACCAGGAGGTAGATGAGTGTGGACAGAACCTATTTGATGAGCTCCCTCTACTTGGAATTTAAAAATACAAAAGAGAATTCACAGGAGAGAGCTCAGGGAGACATAAGGCAGAGTTGACTTACACAGTCTTATGTTTATTTCACCAATAAAATATACCCTGCTCTCATCCAACACCTGTTCCCATCTTACTGGTATCACTTTTCCCCTTCTAAATTATGCAGTGGATGGGTTTTTATTATCCTCATATATCAAAAAGGAAATCTATGGAAGAGAAATAAGTGACCAGGGATGGGATAGATGAAGCATTTGAATGTTGAGGTTTATATCCTAAAAGAATGCTAATGCTGAGATTTTGTGAATTTTAAATTTATATCAAATAAATGGAATAGCTAAGTTTTAAACAGTTAGACTTTGGACCAAAGGCATATATCTTACAGTAAACTTTGGAAAATCCTTGATAAAATAAATCAAAGTAAGCTACAGAAAGGAGATAAAAATAGGGATGTAATAAAAATACAGAAATATTGAAACAAACATTTAAAAAGTAGGAGGGGAAAATACTAGGAGCATACGGTTTAAGAAAAATAATAATAGAGCACGAGGGTGAAGAAGATTCAGTGGATTGGAAAGGGTATTATGGGCTTTTAGTGAAGTTCATAAAACTGACATGAGTTCAGGGTTTATGTATGTGGCATTTGAGATGCTACAGGGTCACGCAACTGATACACCAATATCAAATCAAATGAAGCTGTTATGTAATGAATTTGGTTGTTTCCCAGGTCACCCAGATTCCAAGTCATTCATGTTTTTCCATGAGTTCACCCAAAGTTCTAGGTATCTTTTTTGAAGTATCTGAACTTATAAGAAAGCCAGTGGTTCCCCTGGATTTTCCATCTGTCCTTCCTTTGTTCTATAACTATCCCATCACTTTTGGTCATTTAAATTATCTTTGATATCCTTCACTTGCATGTTGCACCTACAATAGGCCATTCCACTGCCCTCTGCATAATACTCATATTTACTTCTTAGGAGACTACTGTATTTTACATTTCATGGCCATCTAATGAAATTGTATGAGTCTTTGCTTCGGAGAAAAGATAGAGCTCATTAAAAACTTTGAAATTTCCTGAAGGGAATACAGCCTCCTATTTATATGCTTTCCTCCTATTTAACTCTGGGCCAAATTAATTGTTCATTTCTACTGTTTGTCCCATGTAAGTGCACACACACACACAGACATACAGGAAAAAAGTCTATAAATTGTCCATCTATCTGTATGTTATAATCTGGGCAGTAGATATTTTATCTACTTTTTTTGTGAGGATGTCTAGACCAAACTCCTGGATGTCTTTCAGGGGGTTCTGCAGTGTTCCATGGCTTGATGGAGCCACAGTGATGTCATCCACAATCAGGAGCATTTGGAGAATCTTACCTGCCATAGGGGAATCTTCCTTCAGCTTGGACTCTCCACTGGATTTTCTCCATCACAGTAGGGAATGTTTTTTGACATGCATCTATATCCCCTCTGCATTTTATTATTTGCTATCACTAAGAAATGGAACTGGAATTTTAATTTCTTTAACAATGATTTTCAGTGTGAATTAAATCATTAAATTCCAGAGCAACTTTACAGTATCCTCTACCATTCATCACATTAAAAACATTTTATTTAGACATATCAATCTGATTACTCCCCTTCTCCACAACTTCTACCTTGTATCTTCTGATTAGAAAACAATAACAAAAACAACAGTAAAGAATAATTGTCTAATATAGCGAGGAAAACAGAATAATTAATTTTGTTTTGTTTATGGAAAAGAGGGATGTGTGTTTTGAGTTAGTAATTCACAACAATGTTATATTTGACATGATTTTGTTGACTGGACTTCTACAATGACTTACTGTAGTATCTGCCAGCCTCAAATCTCTCCCAACTCCATTCTGTTCTCCATTCAGTCAATGAAGTGATTTTGCTAGAGCATAAGTCTTACCATATCACCCCCAAATTTGATAAACTCCAGTGACTTGCTATCACTTCCAAGAGCAAATATAAAATGCTCTATTTATTCAAAGCTCTTCATAGTTTAAGCCTTTTCTAACTTTCCAGTCTTCTTACACTTTACTCCCTGCCACCTATTCTTCAATTCAGTGACCCTAGCCTCCTGGCTCTTCCACAAACAAGATACTCTATTTCTTGGTTCTAGGCATTTTCTCTAGCAGTTCCCCATACCTGGAATGCTCTTCCTCCTTAACTCTGTCTACTGACTTCTCTAGCTTTTAAAGGAAGCATTTCCCAACCCCTCTTTATTCTAGTACATTTTCTTAGTTAATTATTTCCCATTTATATTGTATGTAGTGTCCTATGTATACATGTGTTTGTATATTATTTGCCCTATTAGATTGTGAGCTCTTTGAGGGTGAGAACTGTCTTTGACCTCCTAGTACTTAGCAGAGTGCCTGGTTTCCAAGGCACATAATAGTAGCTGCTTATTAAATGATTACTAATTGATTCATTGATCCTTCACTCTTTTATAACACTGTTTTGGCTATGAATACCTTATTTGTCTCAAAAAAGGAGTTTTGGTAGAGTGCCTTCTCTGTTTAAGATCAATTTTGTTTAGGTGGTATTTTTTTCTTTTTCTTTTTAATTTTGGAGTTTATATGTGATTAGGTGAATTTTTCTTTCTGAGATTGAGTTATTTTGTTTAATTAATTTAAGTGTTTTATATTTTGTGTTGGTAGCCAATTCATTTTTTAGCTTCTCCGTTTTGCTGTCACTCTTCAGCAAAAAATGAACTAATGATAAAATGATCCCTTCACACAACATACATAATAAAACAATTTGTGACACTTATTTCAACCTAGAATCTCTCTCCTCCCAAAAATATTTTATCATGCCATTGCCCCTGCCTTGTCTTTACTCCCTTTTTAATCTTGACCCAATTAAATTACATATAACCTATCCATATCTATTGCTCCCCTTCCTTCTGTCTTCAAACATGCACAAGTCTCCTCCTTTTTTTGAAAGAAGAAAAAGAAAAGAAAAACTTCAGCAGAGCATACCATATCTTAAACTGATCATCTTACATCTCTTCTCCCTTTCTCAGCTAGAATTCTGGGCCGGGGTCGGGGGGGAAACCTGTTTACACATGTTTTCCCCACTTCCTCTCCTCTCACACTTTTCAATTGCAATCTAATTTCTGATCTCATCATTCTGTTAACAACAGTCTCTTCAATGCCAAATTTGATGGTCTTCTGTCAGTACTCACTCTTTTCAGTCTGCTGAATTTTACCCTGTTGATTACACTCTTTTTTTTTTGCTACTTCTCCCTCTATTTCATGACACTATTCTCTATGGGCTGTCCTTCTACCCATTGATCTTCTGCTCCGTCTTTTTTGTTGGCTCATTATCTATGTCATGCCCTCTAAATATGAGTATACCTAAAGGTTCTCTTTTGTGCCTGCTTTTTCATCCTTCTATACTCTCTTGCTTGGAGACCTAATCAACTCTCTTGGGTTTAATTATAATCTCTATAGAGATGAGTGAGTTTTAGTTGTACATCATCAATTGCCTACTGGACATTTCAAACTGGATGTCATAGAAACATATCCAACTGAAGGTGTCTAAACTAAACACGTCTTTCCCCACAAACAGTAAGTCTTTCCCAAACTTCCTATTTCTAGAGAAGGTACCACTATTCTTGTATTCTCCTTGGCTCATCAACTCAGTATTAACCTTGAAACATTACTGTCCCTCACCAACATATCCAAATGGTTATTAATTCTTGAAATCCTGCATTTTCTACTTCTACAAAATTTCTCACATCTGACTCTTTATCTTTCCTCACACAGTCACCATTTTAGTTCAGTTCACCATCTCTCATTTAGATTATTGTACCACTTTCCTAATTAAGCTCTCTCTCTCTCTCTCTCTCTCTCTCTCTCTCTCTCTCTCTCTCT
>NW_027185712.1:28327800-28357948 GCF_028583685.1 Petaurus breviceps papuanus
GCTCTCTCTCTCTCTCTCTCTCTCTCTCTCTCTCTCTCTCTCTCTCTCTTTTCCTTCTCTCAATTCTCTCCTTATTCCATTCCATCTTTTATACTGCTGCAAAAATGATTTTCCTTAAGCCCAGATCTGTTCATGTTACTTTCCTAATTAATGCATCACATTGACTCCTTATCACTTCTTGGATGAAATACAAACTCCTCCATTTAAGTTTTGAAATTCTTCACAACCTGCTTCATTCTAGTTCTACTTCCACATCCTAAAATTCATAAAACTAGTTTTTTTCTTTGTCCTCACATAAATTCTTTCTGCATTTTTGTGCCATTGTCTGTCCCTCATGCTTTTCACCTCTGCTTCACAGAATTCCCCTTCTACATGAAGCTTTACTTTAGCCTTTAAATGACTAATGCTTTCTCTTGTAAAATACTCTACCTTGTATTTATCGTATATTTTTATTCATGGTTAATTGCATATTATAGTTGCATAATAAATGCTTTTTTGATGGATTGAGTGCTAATTTATTCTGACTCTCTTATTGGTGAATTTAGGCCATTATCATTCAAGATTTTTTTGGTAAAGTTTGTCTCCTCCATCAAATTAAAATATATCACTTTAAAAAATAGCATTTGATCACTGACTTTATTTTTCATGCATCACATCAATTTTTTCCTCCTATTTATGCTTATATTTTCTACTGATTCCCATGGTTTCTTTTAGTCTCATCTTACTTATTTTCTTAGTTTCTGCTGTCCAACCAAAGCCTAGATTCCTTGATTTTTCTTTTACCGCTATTCTGTATTTTTTTTTAACACTTTATCCAGTCTGGGTAAAAGTATGGCTTAGTATCTCCATTCTCTCTGATTCCTTCCCTTCAATCTTTCTTCATTCTACTTCATTCTCTGAATAAACTTCATTTTTTGATACAATGGTCCAAGAAATATCAATCCAGTCCTTCTCTTATATGAAGTCTTCCCTCTTTTAGGATTACCTGGATTCTAATCCTCTTTCTGTAAACATGTATTTTCTTTGTAGAATAAAAAATAAAATACAGGGGCGGCCAGGTAGCCCAGTGAGTAAGAGCACCAGCTGCAGTGTTGGGATGACCTGGGGATCGAATCCTGGCTCAGACACTTAGCACCCACCCAGAAATAAATGGCCATGTAACCTTAAGCAAGTTACTTAACCCTGATTGCTTTAAAACAAAATAAAATACAATGTTACATTTATTTTTTAAAATAGCATTTTATTTTTCCCTTTCCCATTCTAGATATGATGTGGTTCTGAATCACCTGTATTCATTTTTTCACTCCTCCACTTTTTTGTTTGGAAGTCTTTTATCTATTGCACCCCTTCCTAGGAAATATGAATTTGATTCATCCTCTTCCTCCCTCTTTTTCTTCATTAGGACATCATGATGCTGTGGAGAGCAAGCTAGGTTTGGAATAAGTGCAGTAAAATGACCTACATTGCGACTCTGTTACTGTCTTATTTTGAATAAATCACCTAATGTCTTTGGGGCCTCAATTCCTTATAGGTGAGGTGAAGTGGCTGGACTAGATGACCTCTGAGGTACATTATTTTAATACTTCCTCACAATTTTAGTCATTAATGTTCTTTATCAGATGAAGAAAAACTTCTAAAAGACATTTGAGTCTTCTCCTTACACAATATAAACATTGCTTTATCTGTTTTTATTATTAGCTATGAACTTCTTTACCTATCATAAATTTTTTTGTTTGATGAATTCGCACACCAAATGGCTTGCTCATCTCTCTTTTCTTTGGCTGGAATGATTTAAACATTATTCAGAAAAATCCACCTCTTTTTTTCATTGATGGTAATGGTGGCCTTTAGCTAGCCCTTGCTACAACACACACTGAGATATATTCTCAAGGGCAGTGGTCATGGTAAGAACTAATTAGATAGTAGCAGCTAAACCAGATTGTAAAACAGAAGTAGGGGGTAGGAGGGAATATGAAGAGCAAGGTTATAAAAAATTAAATAGATATGCTTCAAGTAGATTGTCTTCACTCTTATCCAAACAATCCCAAAGTTCATAGCATTCAGAATTTAAGGGGGAAAAAGCAATTACAGAGAAAAGAGTCAGTGCTCCTCTGAGTAGATGAAAGGGAAGAAGTAACAGAAAGATAGATTTTTGACCCAGTATGATGAAAAATTTCCTAATAATTATGTCTTCTCAAACTGAAATTGACTGTCTTAGTAGGTAGTGGGTTCTTTTTAAATGGAGACCTTCAAGTATAGTACATGTTGGGACTATTGTAGAAGGGGATCTTGTGTTATCCTCCAAGTCATTCATATTTGTAAGTACAGTATCATGTCTGACTCTTTCCCTCATCCAACTCATATTCAATTAGATACCAAGTCCTATTGATTATAACTCTACTGTCTTGTCCTTTCCACTCATATGTTTACTAATATAGTTGAGTCCTTATCACTGCTCAATTGGAATATTGAAGTAGGATCCTAATAGGCATCCCCGCTTCTAATTTCCTA
Source organism: Petaurus breviceps papuanus (assembly GCF_028583685.1). Classification (NCBI taxonomy): domain Eukaryota; kingdom Metazoa; phylum Chordata; class Mammalia; order Diprotodontia; family Petauridae; genus Petaurus; species Petaurus breviceps. Next base: position 28,330,312 of record NW_027185712.1, read on the forward strand.
TAAATCCTTTACCCATTTGCAAAAAAAATAATGTTCCTCAAGGAGTCAAATCTACCATTTAACTCCCCTACTCAAAACCTTTCCATACTTTCCCATTCCTTACAGCATAAAATAATTTCTCACCTTTTCTTTTAAAACTATAAAACAATGTCTTCCTACCTTCCCAGTCTTATTTCATATAACTCTCCTTCAAGGACTCTGGGGAACAAACCTAACTGGGCACCAGCTATCCAATAAACTTGTCACTCAATGGGGAGTGATGCTCAGTGCTCCTTAGGGAGGGGGCCTGGTGTGATACCTATGATGACATCACTGGAAGAATCAGTTTTCGTGTTGTCTGCACTTTTCCATATGACTATATTTTCCAAATATTTCTTAAATAAGTGCTTCTGTCTACACAATGCCCACTTTCTGCATGTTTGTTTTATATGGACCATGTTCTCATGTGTAGTTTTTCATACATGTCTGAATATTCTTCCCAGTGATGGTCTATATATTTGTGGGAGAGTATGTCACACACTTATTGGAAAAAATATTTTACTGTTATACTTCTTATTATTTATCTCATTCATTTCCCTTCATTTAAATCATTTGTGTCCTCTGACTGACTAGAACATATTAAACCTTTGAACCTTGTGAGATATGATTTTGGTGGATGCCAGCCTGCAGAGTACTTTGAACCTGGGTTATCTTTCTTTGACAGAGCCTCCATGGGAGTTTGGGAACATGTCCCTAGGTCAATACCACAATGCATTCTAAAGATCTGAGGTGAAACCCAACAATTTATTAATAACAATTGCCTTGCCAATTGTAAGGATGCCTGTTACACTGGGGCTGCTAGATGGTGCATTGAATAGAGCACCAGCCCTGGAATGAGGAGGACCTGAGTTCAAATCCAGCCTCAGACAAGTAACACTTACTAGCTATGTGACCTTGGGCAAGTCACTTAACCCCAATTGCCCTGCATTCCCTTCTCCAAAAAAATCCAATAAAAGGATGTCTGTTACAGTAAAAAAAAATCTGCTCAAACACATTTAAAGTTTTTTTTTTGTTGTTGTTTTTATGAGGCATCCCTTCTAGAATGTAAGTTCCTTTAGGTCAGGAAATGTTGTGTTTTTACCTTTGTATTCTCAGGACTTCATACTACTGCCTTGCATATGGTAGACACTTAATAAATATTTGTTAAATTTAACTAAATTGAAAAGAAATTTAGGGGGGGGGTAGAGCCATAGTAGTATAGAAGCAGGAAAACTCTGAGAGCTCCCCCCATAACCACCTCAAATACCTATAAAATATGACTCTAAACAAACTTTAGAGCTACAGAACCCACAAAGTGACAGAGAGAAAGAAATCCACCACTTAAGGCAGCCTGGAAGGCCTACAAAAGGGTCCATCACAGCATGCTGGGAACTGAACCCAGCCCCAAGTGAACCTGCAGTTTTAGCCTCAGAGTGGCCCGACCAGCAGCAGCTGGAGCAGTGGCTGGAGTAGACTTCAGGAGAGTGAATCACCAGCAGCTATGGTGGTTTCCAAAATTATCAACCCATAAATGCCAAAGGCAAAGTAAAAGGTCAGTGTGGAGCTCTGTTGAAACTGGGGGTGGGGGGGTGGGACAGAGGAGCAGGACAGAAACCTACCCCTTTGAGCAAGAGGTGCCAGAGGCCTGGTGGCCCTGCAGCTGGCACGATGTAGCTTCTTTGGAGTTCCTGGCTTGCAGATCTTAGGGGGACCAAGCAACGATTCAGAGGGTAATTGATCTTGCTTTAACCTGCTTGGATCTGGCTCGCTGTCTTGGGTGGAGGTCCTGGGGCATATGACCAGTGATCCAGAGTTTGTGGGGGCTTAAGAGGGAGCACCAACTAATAGTTATAGCAGCTGTGAAAACACCAGTGATTTGGAATAAAGCTCTCCTCTCTGGAAGCAGAGTCCTACTGTGGCAAAAAGCTCAAAAGTCAAGTAACTGAGTGGCAACATGAGCAAGCAAAGGAAACAAAGCAAGAAAAGCAGTCAAACCTTAGATTCCTTTTTTGGGGACAAAAAAGATCAAAGCATGGAATGGGACAAAGACAACAAAGTCAGAACTTCTACACCAAAAGCTTCCAAGAAAAATATGAATTGGATACAGGTCATGGAGGAGCTCAAGAAGGATTTTGAAAATCAAGTAAGAGAGTGGAGGAAAAATTGGGAAAAGAAATGAGAATGATGCAATAAAATGATGAAAAGTGAGTCAACAACCTGACTGAAGAAAAGAACACCTTAAAAAATAGACTAACTCTCGGGCCAGCTAGGTGGTACAGTGAAGAGAGCACCGGCCTCAGGAGAACCTGAGTTCGGATCCAGCCTCAGACACTTAGCACAAAAAATAGCTGTGTGACCTTGGGCAAGTCACTTAACCCAAACTGCCCTGCAAATAAAAACTAAATCAAGTGGCAAAAGAGGTCCAAAAAGCCAATGAGGAGAAGAATGCCTGAAGAAGCCAAATATGCAAGATGGAAAAAGAATCTCAAAAGCTCAATGAAGAGAATAATTCCTTCAGAATTAGATTAAAACAAATGGCAGCTAGTGACTTTATGAGAAATCAAGATACTTTTAAACAGATCCGAACAAATGAAAAAATAGAAGGCAATGTGAAATATCTCATTGGAAAAACCACTGACCTGGAAAATAGATCCAAGGAGAGATAATTTAAAAATTACTGGACTACCTGAAAGCCATGATCAAAAAATGAACCTAGAAATCATCCTTCAAGAAATTCTCAAGAAAAATTGCCCTGGTATTTTAGGACCATAGGGCAAAATAGAAATTGAAGGAATTCACTGTTCATCTCTTGAAAAAGATCCCCCAAAGAAAACTCCTAGGAATATTATAGCCAAATTCTAGAGTTCCCAAATCAAGAAGAAAATATTACAAGCAGTCAGGAAGAAACGATGTGAATATTGTGGAAACACAATCAGGATAACACAAGATACAGCAGCTTCTACATTAAGGGATTGAAGGACTTGGGATATGATATTCTGGAGGTCGAAGGAGCTAGGATTAAAACCAAGAATAACCTACCCAGCAAAACTGAGTATAATGTTTCAGGGGAAAATATGGTCCATTCAATGAAATAGAGGATTTTCAAGCATTCTTAATAAAAAAACAGAGTTTAATAGAAAATTTGACAAATACAAGAAGCAAGAGGAACATGAGAAGGTAAAGAGGGAAAAGAAATCATAAGGAACTTATCAAAGTTGAACTATTTACATTCCTACATGGAAAAACAAGAATTGTAACTTAGGAAATTTTTCTCAGTATGAGAATAGTTGAAGGGAATAGAAATGTAAACATATATGTATATATACATATGTATGTATATATAGGAGGGGATATGTGTGTATGAATGCATATGTGAATGTGTGTACATATGTGTATAGGTATACATAGACAGAGGGCACAAGATCAATTGAATAGGAAGGGATGATATTTAAAAAATAAAATTAAGAGGTGAGAGGAATATAATGAGAAATGAGAGGAGATAGGGAGAGACAGAATAGGGTAAATTATCTCATATAAAACAGGCAAGGGCAAACTGCTACAATGGAAGGGAAGAACAGTAAGGCAAAAAGGAATGGGTCAACCTTACTCTCATTGAATTTGGCTTAAGGAAGGAATAACATACACACTCAATTGGGTATCTTACCCTACAGGAAAGTAGGGGGGAAGGGGATAACAGGGGGTCTGATATTAAGGGAGAGCGTAGTTAGAAGCACACACTTTTGAAAAAGGACAGGGTCAAAGTAGAAAATAGAACAAGTGGGGGCAGGACAGGATGGAGGGAAATATAATCAGTCTTTCACAATATATTCACTATGGAAATGTTTCGTGTAACTACACATGTATAACCCATATTGAATTGCTTATCTTCCCAGTAAGAGTGGGTGATGAGGGAAGAAGGGAAAGAATCTGGAATTCAGAGTTTTAAAATCAAATGTTTAAATAATAATAATAATAATAATCATTATTATTATTTACATGCAGTGGGAAATAAGATATACAGGCACTGGGGTATGAAGATCCATCTTGCCATACTGTAAAGTTGGAGGGGGCATGGGGAAGGACATAGGAGAGAGCAGATTGGGGGAGGTGGTATTCAGTGGGATCACTGTTTTGGGGTGGTGGGTAGGGGAAAGATGGGGAGAAAATTTGCAACTCAAAATCTTTTGGAAATGAATGCTTTAAACTAAAAATATATACACATTTTTTTAAAAGAAAAGAAATGAAATTCTTGCCTCAGGTGGGGACGAGACTAATTGAATTTTCGCATCTCTTACAATTGAGAAATTTTAATGGTTGTCCCTTTCCCCCGCAAATGGTTATTATTATTTTATTATCTTAAAGTTCAGTTTGGTTTGATCATGTCTTGGCATAGGAGAATTGAAAGGGAAACCAGCCATTTGGAGCTATAAGTATTTCAAAGTGGTAGGAAAAATTGGAGGATCAGAGTATGCGCCAGTATTTATTTCAGCCAATATTTTTGATATGTGGATATTTTAGAAAGAAAATTGGTGCGCAGGCCTGCCCTTGCCCTCAGTTAGGTTTTCTTTTTTCCCTTCCAGCTGGAACTATCAGAACGTTCTCTTCTCAGTCAGAGAACATGTTAATGACTCAGCTGGACTCAATCCCAGGTCATGTCACTTCCAGTCCAGTTCCCATCTCTGTGTTAACATGGTGACATAATAAACTAGGTATAGTCAGAGATGAAATATTCAGCTGGTCCAAACCCCTCATTTTATAGATAAGTGATGCCCAGAGAAGTCAGACAGCTGGTAAGCTAGTGAGTAGCGCAGCCTGGATGTGAACCCAGTTTATCTGGATCTAAGTCCTGTGCTCTTTGTATCGCACTATATTGCTCAGCAGAGCAATGCCCAATTCCATGTGAACTCCGCTGACCAGGGCTGAACATCCAGGTTTGAAATGAAAACAACCAATTGATTTTCAGATGTTAAAAATTCAGTTAGTCACCTGGTTGTCTTTCTGATCTTTTGATGAGCAGTTAGGTTGGCTGATTTCTATCCCCCTATTTGCCTTCTTCCTTCCCCCCCTCTCGCCTACTCCCTGCCCCACTGAACTGACTGAACTGAGAATTTGCCTCGGTATCATGTAGTGTTATCCTAGGTAACTGCGGAAAGGAGGTTTTGTCCTCTTCCTACTATGACTGAATGAGCCACAATAACGGGAGCTAAAGGCAGTGGTTTTTAAAAAGCATTTTTTGCATGGTGACAGGCATCCTTAGAACTGACAAAGCCTAATGCGGTTACTAAATAGCTAAATTCCATTGCAAGAGCCTTAAAATGTGTTTTATTCTTGCAAAATGTCAGTACTAATTAATTTCATTGTCCCTGTCTGTGCATGGATCTTTGGTCTGTCTGCAAAGACAAAAGTGTTCTCAAGGCTCTTCCTTCCTTAGGAATACCGCCCCCCCCCCTTTCCCCACACCTCCCAATGCTTTCAGTCTAAAGACATGATTTTTTGGGCCCTGTATAAGGAAAACAATAACAAGTGTCTATTTATCCAAATGGATTCATATGATTTTTATCATGTGAATCAGAAGCAGCATGAGAGATAACCATAGCCGTATTTTATTTAGCCCTATACTTAATAACCTTTTTCCCCCCTGAACAACAATATACTGCTTTTCTCAAAAGAAAGGCTCTGGGCTCCCACTACCTCCCACATGGATGAGTGTCCCTTAACACAAATGATGTGCGTCAATTGTATACCATCTTGTGGCTACTCCTGTTGTGGCATGGGACTGTGATTCAACCAAGGGAACAGGGGCAACCAGTTAGCAAAGAGACTTCTACTTACTTTTCCCCCTTCATTTAGAATATGAGACACAACTATAAAGGGATAACTCTTTATAAAATTATTCTGTTTGTATTCAAAATTTTTTAATATATGTTTTTGTTGTTATTATTTTAGCCAACCTAGGTGTTAGGACCTATTAACCAGCACAAATGGTTTCCATAGTAATATTCAAGTGGAAAATATTGGTAAAGTCTTCATTTACAGTATCCTTTATTTTTTGAAACTTGCCTATAAACAATCATTAAGGACTGGGGTCATTAAACACACACACATACACACACACATCCAAGACTTTTTGTGTCTAAAAACCAAGAAGTTATTAAACTGAATCCATTCATTTCATGCCTTTCTTAGCAAGATTTTCTTCTGAGAAACCTTTTTACATTAGATATTTGTATTTTAATCTCTGAAAGCTATTATCATGGAACAAGCCTAGGTTTTAATGGTCTTATGACACCTTCATTTCTATAAAAGAAAAGAACAAATAGCAGGTACAAGGGCATATGGATTCTCTAGGACAGTGGTCTCCAAACTTTTTGATTGTGTACCTTAAAGTTTTTGTGCTCATAGGTATTTACATGTCCCTTGAGGATAAGCCCTGGCTCCCTTGAAGTTATACAACAGACGGCTGGCATATAGAGGAAACATTCCCTACTTTGGAAATTGCATTGCTAATGGATGGAAAGATGTGTGAATGCATGCACATCTACTCTGCATGAATGTCTGTGTGTGATAATAATAGCTGAGATTTATGAAAGTGCTTTAAAATTTTCAAGGCATTTTTATACATTACCTCATTTCATCCTACTCTTTACAAAGTGCCATCACTGAGATTATAAAACCAGTTGTGGTCGCATAAAATATAAACTTTGTCAAGAATTCTTCCTGGGATATATAGTATATGCATACCTTTGTTAGGAGGCTAATGTAACCTTTTGTATCTGTAGAATATGAGCTTTAATTCACTTCAACAAATATTTACTAAGTGCTCACTCTGTGCCAAAAACCATGCCAGGTGCTGGGGATAGAAAGAAAAAACAAATAGACCCTGCCCTCAAGAAACTTACATTCTATTAAGTTTAATTGCATCTCTTCATATTAGAGGTAAATATGCCTGCAGAGTCACAGGTCAGAAAACATTAGGCTATGCGTATACTACAGGGGGACAGCAAGGTGGTGCACTGGACAGAGAGAGCACTGAGGCTAATGTCAGGAAGATCTGAGTTTAAACCCAGCCTTAGATACTTACTGGCTACATAACCCAGTACAAGTCATTTAACCCTATTTGATTCAGTTTCCTTATCTGTAAAATGAGTTGGAGAAGGACATATAAAACCATTTCAATATCATTGCCAATCATAAAACCAATGTGATATTTACAGGGCCTACAGTGAATATAAATATGCTGGTGTGATAGTAATGGAATATAAAGATCCCCCTGTATTGGCTTGGTTTTCAAACTGATTGTGTTAAAACCCAGAGCTTATTAATCCCACCTGTGGGATGGACTTGTTGACTTGAAAAGAGAGACACGAACTGGGAGGAGCTGGTGACATAGATTTGGAGAGACAAGAGAGAGGCAGAAGAACTTGTTTTGGAAGCAGCACCTCGTGGAGGCAGAGAGAGACTGAGAGGATTGCTGAGGGCTACTTTGAATTGCCCTGGACTTTTGAGACCTGCCCCCAGAGCTGCCAAGGACTGAGGAGACATGGCTGTTTTGCTGGTACTTTGTCTGTCTGTTTTGATGTTGTTTTGCCAGATTTGTCTACTGGTGAAACACAGTCCTGTTGAAAAAGTTCTGGAACCTGGCTGTTGGCTAAGAGCTCCCGAGACTGTCCTGCAGACAGAGAGTGAATACTGTCCACTGGTGAAGGACAGTGCTGTTGTTGCAGGGATCTGGGAACCTTTCTGTTGGTTCAGAGCTACTGAGACTGTCCTGCAGACATAGAGTGAATACTGTCCACTGGTGAAGGACAGTGCTATTGTTGCAGGGGTCTGGGAACGTTTCTGTTGGTTCAGAAGCCCTGAAGAAGGATTTTCTTGTTGTATGTTTACAGAAATCCTGGGAGAGGGTTTTGCTAATGTTTTCAGGGGTTCTAGGACTGTTCTGCAGACAGAGGATGAATTAATGAAGAGACTGGCAATGTATCTTGTGGTCTTGCTAAGCCTTGTCTCCCCAGGAACTAAGATTGCTGAGAACTTGCCTAGTGTCAAGATGAAGAAAAGACCTCCATTTGGGTATTAAGTGCTGTGCTTAAACTTGATGTAACTCTGGGGTAGATTCAATTGTGATCCAGGGGTGGGGAACTTTTGACCTTTTTGTGTTCTATGGTTGAACAAATTAATGTACTTTACTTAGATTGGAAACTAATCTCCATTTGAGAAGAGGGGCTTTGTGGTGGACTAAATGAAGGTACAGCCTAGGAGTGGAGTAGTATTTAGAACAGGGACTTTGTAATTGATTGAATGAATGTAAGGTCCTGGGGTGTGGTAGTACTTGGAGATTATTTAATCACACTTAGTAAATGCTGTATTCTGAATGATGTCATGTTTTGATCTTCTCTGTTCTTGGTTTGTCACTGAGTAAAATGGAGAGCACCTATTCTGGTATTTTGAACCTTGGGAAGTTGCCTTTCCTTGGCATTTACATTACAGCTGGTATAGTTGTGAATCACAAAATGTAACAGGCTCTCCACATGGAGGACAGAATCAAAGCATTTATTCAAATACCAGAAAATCAAAACCAAGTCCCAGAACCAGGAAGTCAAAGTCATTACAGTAACCACAAAGTTGCTACACATAGTTAATGCAGTTAACACCAACATTTCCAAGCCTTCACAACAAAACAGGTTATCTCAGGCAAAGATCCTCCTCTCCTCACTCACAGGAGCTGCTCAGCCTCCATGCTCTTCACTCCCAGCAGTTCCAGCTCCCAGTAGTTCCTGTTCCCAGCAATTCTCAATTCTGGCTGGCTCTCAGAAGTTCTGCCACCAAAAGTTCTGTTCTCCAAATCTCTCTCCAACCTGAGCCTCTCCTTATATGTGGTATTAGCTCCTCCCTGCATCCCCTTTCCTGTTATGTCAGCAAGTTCATCCCACTGTGGGATTCACAAGTTCTGGGTCTTAATACTTGACACAATTATGAACTTGAAATTAAGTACTATGTACCTGTTAGCTTGTCAATATAAGGGGCATGGAAGATCTTCAAATCCCATTACCATTACACCAAGAAAACCCCATATGGGGTCACAGAGTCAGGCATGACTACAAAACAACTGAAGAAAAATAGCATACTATAGTGACTCACTAATTAATACTAATGTGTTGCTTTATTTCCATGTTAGTCCATGAAGAATGTAAACAGTACAAATCAAAGGGAGAGAACTGCCCTTATACATTGTAATTTATTGTTTTTTGTTGAGGTAAAGTTGCTGTTGAGTTTCATTGATAGAAACAATTGGTATACCCAAATGATCTGTAGTCATGTTTTATGAAATTAATCAAGATTTGCTAATAAGAGGCTTTTCTAAGGCTCTCTCCCTCTAAAACCTCTCTAAAACACATGCTGAGATTCATGGGATAAAACCACAGGAGGGCTGGTGAGAATTAACAGGTCTACAACTTAGAAAAGTGACAATTAATGATATTCTATTATATGCAAAGAAAAAAAATCATAACCAAGCCAGCTTATTTGTATAGCCTTTGTTCGGTAAATGAAGAAATGCTTTCATCAGAAGCAGAGAGATATTATAGGACTTTCTTTTCTTTTTTTTTTTAAACCAATTGGGGTTAAGTAACTTGCTCAAGGTTACACAGCCAGTTATTTCTGGGTGTGGTGCTGAGTATCTGAGCCTGGATTTGATCCAGGCTATCCCAACACTGGAGCCGGTGCTCTTACTCGCTGAGCCACCTGGCCTCCCCTATTATAGGACTTTCCTGTGACTTTTTTCAGTCAGCAATAGTGCCCCCAAATTCCAGGTGGAGTTCACCTCTTGTCTTAATTTGGTTTAACCTTTTTCATTGAATGCTAAAGATTCTGCTTTATTTTTCTTCTTTAATTTTTTTTCATACTATAAGTTGTTCAGAGTAAAGGATCATGTCTTTAAAAATAAATTGATATATATTTGCTCAGAGATCCAGGCAAGAGTGTATTTTTTAAATTGAATAAACAAACAACAGCTTCAATGCACATTATCTCATGGGAAAGCATAACAGTCCTCATTTAGTCCTGCTCTACTATTAACCATTAAGTTCAAATTGTTATGTGTAATGGCTCCTGGTGTGTCATCCATGTTAATAAATGCGTTTTATTATAGAGGACATAGAAATGGCTAGAACTAAAATAAACCTTTCATAACCAGATCGATCACGATGAGGCAGAATATGAATCTGGATAATATTGACAAATGCAGAAGGAACTACTTGAGACAAAGACTGGAGAGTCCTTTCAAATTTTTCCCTGTGAGTTGATGCCTCTTTTATACTCTACTCATCTCAATATGCTCTATGACATTGCCTTTCTGGGTCTTAATACTTAACACAATTATAAACTTGAAACTACGTGCTAAATACCTGTTAACTTGCCAATAAAAGGAGCATGGAAGATCTTCAGATCTCATTACTATTATATCAAGAAAACCCCAGATGGGGTCACAAAGAGTCAGGCATGACTGCAAAATTACTGGACAATAGCATACTGTAGTGACTTACTATGTGTCCATGCTCACAGAGTTGATAAGCATCTGAAACCAGACTTTAACTCAGGTCTTCCTGACTCCATATCAGGCATTCTAGCTACTGTGATACCTAGCTTTCCCTGGCATTCCTCATTTCCTTCAAAATGAACCTTAAGATTTTCAAGTTTTAGAAAGCTAAAATACCACTTTCTGTAGGCAGTCTTTCTGGATCCCCTTTAGTACTAAGGCCGTCCCTCTGTAAGTATGTTCAATTTATCCTGTATATATCATGTTTATACATAGTTGTTTGTATTCTGTCTTGCCCATTAAATTTTGGGATCCTTGAGGGCAGACACTTTTTGCCTTACTTTGTATCTCTAGTGCTTAGCACAGTGCCTGGAATAAAGTAGGTCACTTCATAAATGCATTTTATCTCACTAATTGACTCAGCTTCATATAATGGAAGAAGTATTGGTTCTGGAGTTAGAGAATCTGGGTTCAAATACTATCTCTGATACTGCCCGTATAGCCTGGACAAGCATTTGACTCCAAGGGCCTCAGTTTTCTCATGTGTAAGTATGACGAGTTTCAAATTCTGACTCTGACATGTGCTATCTGTGTAATATGGGGCAAGTAATTTGGGGCCTCAGTTTCCTCATCTATAAAATGAAGTATCTGGACTAGATAGGCTTTGAGGTTTCCAACAGGTCTAAATCCAGTCCTTTGCTCTAGTAGGTTGGTCATCCTGAGGTGACACTGTTCCTTGATGGAGGGAGTAGAGGAAACGTCTCGTTATACAAGGTACATTTTATGGTGTAATGGCTCAAAGAAACAAGACATATTGAGATGTGGGAGTCAGATACAAGCTTTTACTGGAAATTCAGTTGTCAATATAAGGGAATACCACTTGGGACAGACTAAAATATATATGTTTTGTCTTATTTTCTATGGTATTTATATTTAGGAACACAGTGAAGCAAGGACCTAGAGATGTCTGACCTCTAGTGCTTTCATTACCCTCCATCTTCAGGCTATTTGGTACATTGGACTGATGGGATGGTTTTCTGCATTTTCCCCTTCTCAGGCACATCTGCATAGAACTGGGATTTCAAACCAGAGCAGCACAAATTTACTAATTTCCTCTTGGGGCTCATCACATTGTTGTTGCCTTGCATAATGATACTGCAATTTAAAAATGTATATGTATGTTATAGCTGAAGGCTGAATCCCAGCTAATGAGTGAATGAGGGAAATGGTGAGCAAATCAATTATTTGTGGGCCTGTTTACATTCTTATTACGGAGGTGAATCTCTTGGGTGTTTTGAAGAAAATAAGAGGCAGTCTAGTCGCTGGAAAAAGCCAGGAAACCTGTGTTTGTATCCCACCTCAGAAACACATTACGTGACTATGACAGAGTAATATAAATTTTTTTGAACCTCAGTTTTCTCATCTGTAAAATGGTAGTAGTAATACTGTAATAATTAAATCACAAGTCTGTTGTGAGAAAATAAGTTGGCAAAACCTTAAAGCATCATATACTAGTAAATTTATAATTCCAGAGAACTAGGTGGTACAGTAGAGAGAACACTGAGGAAGCCAGGGAAGACCTGAGTTCAAATTTGGCTAACTATGTTACCTTGGGAAAGTTACAAGCAAGTTACTTAATCTTCATCTACTTTAGTTTCCTTATCTGTATAATGGGGATAAAAATGCCTTCTGCCTCCCAGAGTTTTTTTGAGGATAAAATGAGATGGTATTTGCAAAGCACTTTGTAAATCTTAAAGTGTCATGTAAATGCTAATGATGACAATCATCATTGTTATGATTTATTATTATTATTGTCATTATGTTCTTCTTTCATTAAGTCATGATACCCAATCAATGAAAGTGTGTGAATTTTTACAGCTGTACTTGAATTTTATAGATCTAGTCATTGTTGTTCCATAATGTCCAATCCTTTATGATCCTGTATGGGGTTTTCTTGACAAAGATACTGGAATGGTTTACCATTTCCTTGTCTAGTGGATTATGAGAAACAGAGGGTAAGTAACTTGCTCAGTGTCACTCAGCTAGTGAATGTTTGAGGTTGGTTTTGAAGTCAGGTCTTCCTGACTCCATGTCCAGGGCTCTATCAACAACCACCTAGCTGGCTCACAGATCTTACATTTCTTAGTGAGCATTCAGACTCAACTAAAATATTGCCATAGTGATCCCTAATAAGGCCTTCTTTTACTTAGAAATGTTATTTTTCTCCCATTAGGAGTATAAATAGTATCCTGAGTGAAGAATTTTAGCGATCTTTTGGGGGAGATTCAGTTTCTAGTCATAATAAAGGTGATTTCAGAGTCACAGAATTATAGAATTTCACAGTTGGAAGGGACATCAGTGGTCACCAATTTCAACCCATATTTCAATGAGAATCTTGACCACAACACACCCAATAGCTTTTATTTAATGACCTCCAATGAAGGGGAGCCAACTACCTCCCAAGATGTCCCATTCCATTTTTAAATAGAGCTAATTGGCAGTCATTTATTTTTTAACATCAAATGTATATGTGCCTTTTTCGCAACCTGTCATTCCTGGCTATGTTCTTGGAGGACAAATAGAATCAACTTAATTTTTCTTCCACATGACAACCTTTTAAGTTATTGAAGACAGCTTTCATATCCTAGAAGTTTTCCCTTTTCCAGGCTAAATGTCCTGGATTCTTTCAATCTATATATCTTCATATGGAATGGACCGGCATTCTAGTTGCCATTCTCTGAACACCCTCCAGTTTATCAATGTATATCCTAAAATATGGCACTCCAAACTGAAAATAACATTTAAGGATGGTAGGCCAGTTATAACTCTCTTAAGAGAGTCCCAGATCACATTTACTTATTTTGGATGTCATAACACACTATGGACTCATAAAACTTGCACTTTACTTAAACCTCCAGATCTTTTTTCACAGTGCTACCTATCTGTGCTTCTTTACATTACTTTTGTGAAGTTGATTTTTTTAGTCAAACTCTTGATATTTATCTTGATATTAATTTTTCTCTTATTAGATTCAGACCAGTTTTCTAGCCTGTAAAGATTGTTATGGCTAGGGGCAGCAAGGTCAGGAGGACCTGAGTTCAAATCCGGCCTCAGACACTTAACACTTATTGGCTGTGTGACCTTAGGCAAGTCATTTAACCCTAACTGTCCTGCCTTTCCCCCTCAAAAAAAAATTATTATACCTGACTCTGTCATCCAGTATTTAGTGAAATAATCAAGGTTGAATCTGTCTCTTTTACTTATTGATTCTATTTACAATTAAATGCTTTTGGCCTGTAATTGCTTAAGTTATGGGTCTCTGTTTCTGAACTTAGTTCAGAATTCAACTGGTCTGTAATGAGTTGAGTTCAAAAATCCTGTTCTCTTGCTAATCACCATTCTATTCTTGCCTTAAGGAGTTTAGCTGACCTTGGGAATGCTCCCTTGCCATAAGGGAGTTGGGCCTAATGTTTTTACACCACCAAGCTATCCTTCAAAGATGTCTGGTTTGTTGTCCAAAACATCTGGTCCACTGTCTCTCAGGTGAACTCAAACAATGAACACTTATTTTCAGGGGGACAGAGAAGGGGTATTGTTAGCTCCTCATCATTGAACTTTTAACCAATCATATTCTTCTCCAGCTCTGGAACCAATCATGTTGTCTTCAACCCCATGATGTCACCCACCCAATCTGTTCTTTGTTCTGTACTCCCCAAAACTTATAAAACTGTCCTCCTCATTCAGGGTCTTAGTTTACTGGGGAAGTTGAGACCCTATTTATTGATAGATTCCCCTCATCTGCCAGCTGAGCAAACCGTGAAAAAAAAAGGAAATAGGGAGAATCTCTTTATCTGTTCTTGCCCCAGTCACATTGGTTCTTCATGATCATCATTTCCTTTTCTAGGTGTTCACTAATCATGTTTTTAATAACATAGTCTAGAAGATTGGTGATGGAAAAGAATTAAGAAAATTAACCCCCACCACTTGCTTTGCAGAGTTGGAATGGTGGTAATGGTGGGCAGTATGAGTATTTAACACTGTATATACTATCAAAATTGATGTGTTGAGTGATTTTAATGAATTGATTACTTTTCCCCTTTCTTTAAAAAAGTGTTATAAATGATGTCTTGATTGGCAGGGGAGGAAGGGTGTTATACTCAGTGACAAATGTTGAAGGCGATAGGGAAAAAATGAGGTACTAATTCACTGTTGATGCAACTGTGAACTGATCTAACCATTTTGGAGAACAATCTAGAATTGTGTCCAAAGAGTTATTAAACTGCCCATACCCTTTGATGCACCAGCACCAGAACTAGGACTGTTTCCCAAGATGATTAGGGAAAAAGGAAGAGAACCTCTATTTTCTAAAATATTTAGAGCAGCTCTTTTTGTGGTGGCAAAGAACTGGAAATTGGAGGGATGAACATGAATTGGGGAATGGCTGAACAAGTTTTAGTATATGATTGTGATGGAATACTATCATGCTGTAAGAAATGATGAGCTTGCTGATCTTAGAAAAACACATATAGGAGCATCAAGGTGGCACAGTCAATAGGGCACCAGCCCTGGAGTGAGGAGGACCTGAGATCAAATCCAGCCTCAGACACTTAACAATTACTAACCGTGTGTCCTTGGGCAAATCACTTAACCCCAATTGCCCTGCCTTCCCCCCTCCAAAAGGAAAAACAAAACAAAACAAAACAAAACAAATCCATGGATAGACTTTCACAAGAGTGAAATGAACAAAACCAAGAGAATGTTATTTATAGTAACCACAATATTGTTTTAAGAACAACTTTGAGTAAGTCATTTTGACTATTATAAAATGCCTAAATTAACTACAAAAGACATATGAAGGAAGATGTCATCTGTATCCTGAGAAAGAACTGATAAATAGAAGTATGTATAGGATGGTTTTTACATATATATATATATGTATACGTATACACATACATATTTGTGTCTAATGGTAGCCATCTCTAGGGTGGGGAGGGGTGTGGAGGGAAGAAAAAAGGGAAATAAGAAAAAAAACCTTACATAATAATCTTATTATATATTCAAAAGGAATAGCATGTTGTAAATAATAGATCTGCAGTTTCCTGTATAATCATCTTATTTTCTATTCTACTATATTAGGGGAATGCTTGTTTTATTTCTTAAGTTCAGAATAAAATAAAAAAAATTAAAAAGAAATGAAGGCGATATAAAAATATATCAATAAAATATATTCTCACATTTCTCAAGAATCAAACTCATTGCTCTATAATTTGTAGAATATATTGTCTTCCATTTCATAAAATCAGGATAACATTTACACTTCTCCAGTCTTGTGGTGACTCTCCCATTGTTCACAGACTTTCAAAGGTCACTGACTGACTAGGGCTCAGCAATAAAGTTTTCAATTAATTCAGTACACAATGATGAAAATATCTGGGTCAGGTGACTTGAATTCATCCAGGACAGTTAGATTCTCACTATTTCCTTATCTATTGGGGGGCAGCATTAATTCCCTCTCAGCTGTTTTCACTCTGACCTTTCCAGTTCAAAGGTCATTCTCTTTGGCAGAGAATATAGAAGCAAAAGGAGAATTGAGCAGCTCCACCTTCTCTCTGTTACCAGTAATCCTTGTTGCAGTTACCCGGCACTAAAGTCATCTCCTTTCTTTAATTCTCTTCTTTTCCACAATAGAAGCAACAAAGCAAAACCAAAAGCATTTTTTTTGTCCTTAGCCTCCTTCACCATCCTCAGTTCATTTTGAGTTTTAGCATTCTGGGCATAATCCTTGCCAAACTGGACTGTAACTTTTCATTTCTTTCCCTTTACAAGCTGAGGCTTCCATATTATCATTTTGATCTTTTAAAAATCAAAGTTGGTTGGTGAATTCTTATAGCATCCACACTGGTCCCTTCAAACAACTCTCATTTCCCTGCCCATTACAATTGTTTCCACTTATGATGAAGACATAAGGGTTCCTTTCTCTAAAGAGAAACTTTTATTTGCCTAGTGTAGTGTCAACTGCATCAACTGGTCCATACATTTGCTGTGTACTTTGCCAGGATGCATTTTTTAGTCACAACCCATAAAATAATTTGTTTAAATTAATTAAATGAATTAATTAATTAAATTTAAATTTCCGGGACTGGCTCCATCATTTTAAAAACAATGATGGAGATTTGGCATTTTCTGGTGTAAGTAATCTGAACCTATGGATTTTAAACAGTTAGTTTCCTTTCAGTCTTGAGGTAGCAGATATGAACTACATTTAATTCATTGGGGAACTTGGGGGTGTGAGAATCAGGAAGAATTTCTAAAGGAAAATTTTTCTCCTTTTACTCCTTTTTAAAAATAAAAACTGTACATAACATAAGTTCATGGTTTCTTATACAGTACAAGCCTTTTTCTTCTGTGTATAGTTAAATGTTGCTGTTTACTGGTGATTGTTAAGTTCACAATATGAAAAAAAGATTTACTTTTTAAAAACTATATGAAACCTAGTAGAAAAATTGAAATACAAAAATTCTTGTGCTGACAAGGAGTTACCTATAAAGTATGTTTAGGCTTGTCTTTTTAAATTTTTTTCTGTATACCGATTCATCATTTATTTCAGTTTTTATTGAACACAAAGCCTGTTACTGGTTCTATAGGAAGCAAAGGACAAAGTTTCTTTTCTCAGGAATCTTTCAGTTGAAAGGACATTTTGTCATGTATATGCATTAGAAAGCTAGAAAATAACTTGAAGGTAAAATAGAAGTAAATTTATAATACAGAGACAGCACAGAGAAGGGCAACTAAACTGGTGAAGGGTTCCAAGCTTACAATATATCAAGAACGTTTGAAGGGGAGCACGTACCAGGGGAAGTCAGGACAGAAAGCACACGATGGTTGTCTTCAATATATGAAGGGGCTCTCATGTAGAAAGGGCTTTAGATTGTTCTATTTATCCCTAAAAGGGAAAACTAATAGGGTGAGGTGGAAGTTGCAAAGGAACAAATTGAGGCCTAACAGCAAGTCGAATTTATTAAGGAATAGAGCTAGCCAAAGGCAGAATGGGCTGCCCTGCAAGGTTGTGGATTCTCCCTCATTTAAAGGCCTTTAATTCCATATTGGATAATCAACTTTGGCAATGATTTAGAGGAAATTCTTGTTGAGGCATTGGTTGGACTAAATGGCCTTTAAGGGTCCTTTCAGCTTTTAGATTGTGGGATGAATGCTGAGGAAATTCTGTTGAGGGAATGAATATTGTGCACCTTTAATTAGGGGATATTTCTTGGGGGAGGTAAGCCCTTAACTAGGTCTTTTTTTTTCGAGGGGGAAAGGCAAGGTAATTGGGGTTAAGTGACTTGCCCAAGGTCACACAGCTAGTAAGTGTGTCAAGTTTTTGAGGTCGGATTTGAACTCAGGTTCTCCTTACTCCAGGACTGGTGCTCTATTATGATGCCACCTAGCTGCCCCCTTTACTAGGTCTTAAAGGAGATATATTTGAATGGATGGAGGAGAAGGATGGCACATTCTTTTTCTCTACTTTCCTCAGCTAAAGCTATACTTGTTACACTGAGTCCTAATTTAATAGAGGAGAGTTTGTGGTTCAGGTTTAACCAAAGGTATATATAACATTGGTCATTATGAAACTCACCCCTATTCTTTCCCTTCTCCAACTCACTATCTCATTCCCTTTCCTCTAAACATATGCCTTCCTGTCAAATGGCTATGGCATCAACCATCACTTCTTTGAATAATATTACCAGTACACGGGTAAATGTTTCACAACTGGTTCTCTAGAAGACAAAATTTATTCATAACATACTTTTAAGTCCAATCTATATTATTAACATTTAACCATCACTTTCTTAAGCTTAATATCAATAAAACAATAAATCACATCATACTTGTAACGTGTGCTGATTTCTGAGGTGTGCATGTCCACACTGAAAATTTAATGGACTGGTTCCAGCATGTCCCTGATTGGAGATCAAAGTTTAAATAAAGCAAATCCATATGGATAAAACTACTAGAATTCTTAGCCCATTTTAGTATCTGCTTCTTGTTTTCACTTCTTTGTTTTGGGGTCTCCAGGTTGAGTTAGCATTCACACACACACACACAAAAAGCAGGTGCTAAAAGAGGTGTATTAGCCTCATATGAAAGGAATTTTCAGTCAACTCCGCTGTCCTTCCCAGGAGTCTCAGTAAATCTAAATACTTAGAAATTCCACCTTGTATTTGGCTGTTCAAGTGAGAAATCCATCCATCTCTCTAGGTCCTTTATGCAGTGAAAATTTGTGGTATTTGAAATGAGAGAACCTGGGTTCAAATCCTGTCTCTGACACTTTATAGCAGTATGACCATTGACAAGTTACTTCTCTTCAGGCATGAGTTTCTTTTTCCATAAAATGAGGACTGTTAGGGGAGGGACTGGATATCCTCTGAGACTGACCTCTTCTTCTAAAACTACAATCCTAAGTGTACTTCCCTAAGGGGATCTACGATTCTTTTTGCATAGAGCTTTTGGAAACTTCCTTCTCTCTCCTTGGAATTTTAATGACTCTCCCCAATAATTTTGACCCCAGGAAATTCTGAATTCTCAATGGCATATTCTTTTGATTTTCCTAAAGAAAATGTGCTACAATTAGTCATTAGGACTTTCATACTTCCTGCCCTGACTGACATTTGGGACTCATTTAGTTTGTGTGGCTGTAATAACCCATGATTATTTTTGAGTCATCTTTCTCCATGCTTTTACCCAACAGATCAAACTTATCTTATGTTCAAATTTTACTCTCCCACTAGACTTTCCACGAAGGTCTTATCCCAGTTCTAAATGTGTCTCTGCACATTTTCAGAGATGATGTTGACAGACAGGTCCTTCATTTAATGAATGCTTATACTTTTTTTTTCAAGGCTCACTTCTCTGATCACTTCTCCCCAAGTCTTTAAATGATATCTTGACTTTTATCTAAGGGGAATGTTATTGTTTTATCTTTAGAGAATCAAATTAATTATGCTTTAAATAATAGATAATTCTCATCACTGGTAAGAGAGGAGTTATTTCCACCCAACAGCTAGGATTTATATATCACCTTAAGATTTGCAAAGCATTGGGGCAGCAAGGTGGCAAAGTCAATAAAGCACTGGTCCTGAAGTGAGGAGGACCTGTGTTCAAATCCGGCCTCAGACTCTTAAAACTTACTAGCAGTGTCACCTTGGGCAAGTCACTTAACCCCAATTGCCCTTCATTCCTCTCCTCCAAAACAAGCAAAAAAAAATAAGATTTGCAAAGCACTTTACACATCTTACTACATTTGATCCTCACTACAACCTTTTGAGCCAGATTCCTGTTTTACAGATTTTGAAACTGAGTTGTCCAGGGGCCAAGTGAATACTTGTCCAGGATCATACAGTTAGTAAGTGTATGAGTCAGGATTTGAATTCTTGAGTGTTCCAGAATACTGCTACCTAGTTGCCTAAGAACATTAGGACATTCAGAGCAAGAGGAAGAACATGAGATAACACATTGCGACAGGAATGAGTAGAGTGCATGTAAGAAATTAGGCTGTGATGGGGACTATTAGAAGTTACAGTCAGATAGGAAAGGTGAGGACATTGAACAGCAGGTTGAAAACTGAATTAGAGCCTTTAGCTATGGCCTCTCTTCTAGTTCATACCCTCATTACCCCTCCTTGAACTCATGTTCTGATTAGTATCCCTTTTTCATTATGTCCCTTGTCAAACTTATCCTGTACATACCTGCTAAAGTGAAGCTCTTAATGCCCAAGTCTAACCAAGTCATTTCCCTACTCAAACAGCTCCATTGGCTCCTGCTTGCCTTTATGCTAAAATACAAACTCCTCTCTTTAGTGTTTAAAATTCTTCAGAAAATGGTTCCAGGGATCCTTTCCAAGTTTATTCATTATTTCCCTGCATATAGTTAATGCTCCTGAAAAACTTGCTTGCTTTTCCTTGTACATTTTATCCCATATCCCATCTTGATGCCTGTATGTGGATTCTCCATCATGCCTGAATTGCACTCCCTGATTTTTACTGCTTTAGTGAGCCCATGTCTACTTTCAAAGCTCAGTCCTAGTGGTACTGACTACCTGAGACCTTCTCTGATACACCCAGTTGCTATTGTATTTGTCCTGAAATTACTTTGTATTGCTGTGATATATTTTGTAGCTCTAACACAGGGGCTAGCCAGACTCTGCTGTACTGAGGTTACAGGTGGTGGGGACACTTGCTGCTTTTCTGCCATCATTATTTGCTCCAGGTTCATCGATCTGAGACTGTCTCTCTCCTCATTAGGAGAATCAGGCTCACCATGGCTTCAGTTCTGTCCCTGCTTCAGATACCTAAAGAACAATTCTGCTTTGGGCTGTCATCTAAGGGGTCCTCCTGAGTAAGGGGAAGGGAGAGTTCAAAGAAACACTTATCACTCTTATTCTCACATAGAAAAGGGAATACTAGGAAATACAGAATAATGAGATGATTACAGTAACTTGAGGTATTGATATTCAAACCTTACTGAAACATTAACCACCATTTTCTTTGCAGAGGGTTGTTTCTGAGCTGTTTCCCCCTCATAGTCTAGCTCTGTTGACATCTCTTTTTGGACACTCTTCCTTTGCTCCTCCATTAGATGCTACTCTGCTGCTCAAGTACCTACTGTGGGAAAGAGACCAGTTGCCTTTTAAGAACTCAAAAGTTTGGGGCAGCTAGGTGGCACAGTGAGAAAAGAACACTTGCCCTGGAGTCAGGAGGACCTTACTAGCCACATGACCTTGGGCAAGTCACTTAACTTCAATTGTCCTGCCTTCCCCCCTCCAAAAAAGCAAAAAGCAAAAAACAAACAAAAAAACCCAAGAACTCAAAAGGCCATCCAGCAAAAGAAAGAAGACAACTTAAGGGCAGCCCCATGCTAACTACAGGCTTGACTATGAAGTCACAATTCCATGACTTGCTGCCAGTTGGAAGTAAGTGAATCTCTCTACCAGATCATCCAGGTCTCAGATCCGTACACTTCAAAATTGGCAGGAAGGGTGGGACACATGGTAGGAACTCAATAGATGGTTTTTTTTTGTTTGTGATAGCTCTCGTAGGCAATAAAGAACTTCAGTAGCTTTTTGGTAGGGTAATCAATGATAAAATGATGTTTTAGCAAGAATTACTTGTTAGACAAAGGCAAACAGGAGGAGGCAAGGAGATTGGCTTCAGGATGTCAGGTGTGGAGACTGGTTGGAGGATAAGGTGTGTGCATAAGTAATGTAGTTGACTATGTTAGAGTTATTAAAGTAGCTACATAGGCTATACTATCATTAGAATAATATGCTAGGTTCAAGATAAGGAAGGCTCAGATGAAGGTGGTTGCTGTGGATTAGAGAAGAGTGGTTGAATCCACAGAAATTGGTGAGGAAGGAACAGAAGGACTTAACAATAGTTTCTACTTTGAATGCATATAAGCAGGTGGAGGTGTGAAGGCTATGGGAAAGGAGAGGAGTCCAAGGAAATTATGGAATTATGAGATTAATGCTATTATTAAAGATGGGATAACTAGTTTGTGGGAGAAAATGAGTTTTGGTATTTTTCTACCTTCCCTTATATTCACTACCTTGAGTGAAATTTAATTAGATTAGTAAATGTCTTTAGAAGGGCAGTTATGTGTCACAGTGGATAAATTTCTGGGCCTGAAGTTAGAAAGATTCATTTTTGTGAGTTCAAACCTGGCCTTAGACACTACTAGCTGTGTGACCCTCGGCAAGGAATTAAATGTTATTTGCTTTATCTAGAAAATGAATTGGAGAAAGAAATGACAGACTACTCCAGTATCTTTGCCAAGAAAACCCCAAATGAGGTCACCAACAGTCAGACACAACTGAAAAGGACTAAACAAAAAATGTCATAAAAAAGCTACATATGGAAGGATTTTATCCCAATGTGCACTATATTACATCTTTTTTTCAATTTATTTATTTATTTTTAGTTTTCAACATTCATTTCCACAAGATTTTGAGTTACAAAGTTTTCTCCCCATCTTTCCTCTATCCCCACCCCAAAATAGTGAGCCTACCGAATACCCCTTCCCCTAATCTGTTCTCTCTTATATACTCCCTCCTTCCCCTCCCCTAACTTTTTTTTTAAAGCAATAGTGGTTAAGTAACTTGCTCAAGGTTACACGGCCAGTTATTTCTGGGTGTGGTGCTGAGTATCTGAGCCCGGATTTGATCCAGGTCATCCCAACACTGGAGCCAGTGCTCTTACTCTCTGAGCCATCTGGCCGCCCCTACCTCCCCTAACTTTCTAGGAGGGCAAGATGGATTTCTATACCACAGTGCCTATACATCTTCTTTCCCAGTTGCATGTAAAAAGCAATTTTTCAAAAACAATTGTTTTTAAAATTGTGAGTTCCATATTTTTTCCTTTCTTCCCTCCTCACTCACCCCTACTGGGATGATAAGCAATTCACTATAGGATGTACATGTGAAGTTACACAAAACATTTCCATAGTAGTTATATTGTGAAAGACTAACTATATTTTCCTCTATCTTATACCATCCCCCATTTATTCTATTTTCTACTTTAACCCTGTCCCTTTTCAAAAGTGTGTGCTTCTAACTACCCTCTCCCCCAATCTGTCCTCCCTTCTGTCATCCCCCCTCTTATCCCCTTCCCCTTATTTTCCTGTAGGGTAAGATACCCAATTGAGTGTGTATATTCCCTCCTTAAGCCAAATTCAATGAGAATAAGGTTGACCCAATCCCTTTCACCTCCCTGCTCTTCCCTCCATTGTAACAATTCTCCCTTGTCTCTTTCATGAGATAATTTACCCTAATCTATCACTCCCTTTCTTCTTCTCCTAATAAATTCCTCTCTCACCTCTTAATTTTATTTTTTTAGATATCATCCCTTCATATTCAAGTGCCTTCTGTAAATGTACATATGTATGCACACACATATATATTTATATACACATACACCCTCCTATACATACACATATATGTATGTGTACATCTATCTATCTATCTATCTATCTATCTATCTATCTATCTATCTATCTATCTATCTATCTATCTATCTATACATATACACACACATATATTCCTTTCCACTATCCTTATACTGAGAAAAGTCTTATGAGGTACAATTATATTTTTTCCATGTAGGAATGTAAATAGTTCAACTTTAATAAATTCCTTATGATTTCTTTTTCCTGTTTACTTTCTCATGCTTCTCTTGCTTCTTGTATTTGAAAGTCAAATTTTCTGTTCGGCTCTGGTTTTTCATCAAGGATGCTTGAAAATCATCTATTTCATTGAATGCTTGCTCTCAGAAATTCTGACCTCTCTCAGCTTGGGCTTTTCCTTATATATGGTGTTAGCTCCTCCCTGTTCTGTCCCTTCCTGTTATGTCAACAAGTCCATCCCACTGTGGGATTCACAAATTCTGGGTCTTAATGCTTGACACACAATTACGAACTTGAAACTAAGTGCTAAGTACCTGTTAGATTTCTAATAGGAGGGGCAGGGAAGATCTTCCAATTGCCATTACCATTACATGGGACCTTCTCATCTATGTAATCCTTCCAAAATCAAGGAGTGATTGCTTGACAATCATATTTGCCAGGTCTGCCAGACCCAAGATTGAACTCCATCTGGGCAAGTGACCACATCATCCCAAGGGGAGGTAGATGCTCTTAATCTTTCTTTATGTATCTTGAGTATCATCTTCTATTAGTCATTTCTATTTAATTATTTCTAATCAAACACCATTCTCTTTGGCAAGGAAAATGGAAGCCAAGTAAGAGCTGAGCAATTCTATTCTTTCTTCATTGTCAGTGTCATTTTCCTGTACACCTTGAAGAATAATCTTATCCTTACACAGTTCCTCCAAACCCAGCTAACCACCTCACAAATGTATACAATTTGACACATAATAGACATTTCAGTGCAAGCCATCATGCCCAGTAGCAAAATGACTAAAATGGTCTGTAATTTTTGTGGTGGGTCACTAGTATTCTCATTTAAAGAATAACACATTTTTCTAAGCAGGGTTTTGGAAGTCAGACAAATAGAAATGTTTGGTGGGCAGTTTCTGTGCTAGAAACATGGAATTTCAGAAACAATTTTTTCCTTTTACTAGCTTGATCTAAACTGCCAGATTACCTGGCTCAATGAGGTGTCAAGCATGTGGCTCCCTTTTTCCATTATTGAATTCTTCCTGGAACTTCCATTTGCAAGAAGGACCCAGATCAGATACTTTTCTTCCTCTGGATTTCATCATCATTCCCCTGCATGGTAGAGCACCTGTAAGGAAAAGTACCTTCCCCTCCTAACTCATTTTTCAATTCCTTTTTATGTATTGTTTTCTTCCATTAGAATGTAGGTTTCTGAAGGGCAGGGATTGTCTTTATTTTTGCTTATATTTTCATTCCTAGTGCTTAGCACAATGCCCAGCACATAGTGCTTAATATATGATTATTGATATCACTTCATACCATGGGAGCCTAGACCTCTGAATAAATTCTACTCCTAAAATACTAACATTAAATTCAGGGAAAAACATTTCATGATCATATGATTAAAGTATGCCTTTTATCTTAACACCAATAAAAACAACAGCTATATGGATTTCCTATAACTAAAGCACTTTGCAATGTATCTCCTTCTTGTTCACAGGCAAACTCCATAAAATTAGCAACTTTCAGTTCTAGAAACTGCCATGTGAGTGCTAAAAGGGAAAGGTGATTGTTCAAGGAGGCCATTTCTAAGCTCATCAGTGTAAATATAGACCAAGAGCAAACATTCTAAAGAACTTTGCTGCTAAAGTTAATTCATTCTGTATTTGTTACTGTGTCTCTCTTATTATGAGGTTATCTTCTTGATAGTATGAACTATTTCATTATTTTAAATATTTTTTAATTGCCTACATTCTTAACTGTATTATACCCCACCCCCTCGGACAGTGATCTTTTATAATAAAGTATTTCTTTAAAAAAAGGAAAAAAAAGTTTAGAAAAAATGAATCATAGAAAAAATATGTGTTAAATGCAGTGCCCCTCCCCTATCTTCAAAAAAGCAGTACCTTCTTATATCTATTCCTTGGGATCAAGCTTTGTCATTACATTTTCATTATATCTTCTTTGTCATTATATCTCCCTCTCTTCATAGTTTCTGAGCTCAGTTATTTTGTTGTAATTTTTCGTATATGTTTTTGTAGTTATTGTACATATTATATTCCAGGTACTCATTACTCCACTTTGCATAAATTCATGTCTATTCATGCTTATCCATATTCATCATGGTGCTTCTTATAACACAGCAATATTCTATTATATTCACAAAGCACAGTTTATTTAACCATTCACCAATGAATGGTCAAATATTTGGCTTTCTGTTCTTCATTACCAGAAAAAGTGATGCTATAAGTACATTGAGATTTTCTTTTTCATTTATTTATTGTGGGCCTCTTTGATGCCTAATAGAAAAAAAATCAATAGTCAAAGGTGTGCAAATTTTAGTTACTTTATAATTCCTTTACAATTTATATAATTGCTTTACACAGGAATTAGATCAATTGACAGCTCCAGTAGTGTGCCCATCTTTCCACATCTTTTCCAACATTGATTATTCTCATCTTTTGTCATCTCTGCCCATTTTTGGGGTATGAGGTGAAACTTTAAGATTTCTTTAATATGTATATTTTAATATTACTGATTTCTTATATTAAAGAACACCGATAGTTTGCAACTGGTTTTTTTTTGTCATATCTTTTCATAACCTATTGGGGATTGGATCTTGATCTTCCATAGTTCTGTTATACATCTGTATATGTCTTGGCTGTAGACCCTTATCAGTTAGTACACTTTTCTTTCCTGAGATTGAATTATGTAACATCTTGCTTTGGTATTCTGTTAATCTGGCTATTTTATATTTCTGCAGATAATGTTAAATTAGTTTAATTCTTTTTTTTGTTAGCATGTAATTATAGTGGGTTCAGATAATTATTCTTACTTCATCTGGGTTTGCTACAATTTCACTTACTCAGTTTTTATTTTGTTAATTTGATTTTCCTCCATCTTTTAATTAGATTGACTAAAGATTTATAAATTTAAAAAATCTTAAATAATACTTTTACCACTGTTTTTGAGTCCGATATTCTTGTGGGTTTCCATTTTGTCTTTTTGCCTACTAGCTCTCTTGTTTTCCTCTTTTCTCTAAATTTTTGGTGTTTATTTGTCGTATTTCTAATGTTTAAACTACTCCTTCAGTTCATTAATGTTTTCTTTTCTCATTTTGTTAATGGTTTATTTAAAGATGAATTTTTCCTCTAAGTACAATTTTAGCTTCATTTTAAAATTTTGGCATGATGCCTCATCATTATCATTGGCTTTTATCAAAGCTATTATTTTTCCCCCTATTATTTGTTCTTTGACCCACTTGTTAGTTATAATTTCAGTTTTAAATCTACATTTTGCTTTGTGTTTTTTGCTTCTGCTCCACAAATTGATTGCTATTTTTATTACCTTATGGTCTGTAGAGGATATATATATTTTTAATGTTTACTCACAAGTTTTCTTTACTTTAATACATATTCTATTTTTGTAAATATTACTATGATGTTATGAGGAATCTCTATAGATATTTAGTGGTTCAATTTCTCAGTTCTAAATTTTCCAACAATTTTCTTAGTTATATATTTACCCTTTTGTTTACCCTTTCTCTTAGATTGTTCTAATTATGATGGCGAGATATTAAGTATTTTTCTATTTTGTATTTTTATTTGCCTTTTTGCAAAACAGTTGTTTTCCTTTATAAATTTATTGTGCATATATGTTGGGGCACTTGGTGCATATATGTTGAATATTGCTTTTCTTTGTCTATGTTATTTTTCAGTGTAGTGCAATGTCCTTTTCTATCTCTATCAGTATTCTGATTTTTTTTTTGGCTTCCTCTGAAAGTATATTTGCAATACTTAATGTTTTCTTGGATTCACCTGAGACATAATGCATTTCTCACTTTTTTTCCTCTCTCTTTCTTTCTTTTTCTTTCTTTCTTTCTTTCTTTCTTTCTTTCTTTCTTTCTTTCTTTCTTTCTTT
>NW_027185712.1:28357958-28380246 GCF_028583685.1 Petaurus breviceps papuanus
CCTATTGTTAGTTTTGAGTAAACTACTTTGATACAGTCTGGTTCTCATGGGCTCACTACCTCCCCTTCTTTCTCTACTCCTATTTATCAAGCTTTACCCTGGTTATGAGGGTTTACTTAAATTGTTACCTTTTTTCTTTTCTTTAGTTATATATTTCTCCTCTTTCTTTACTTCTTTTCCCCCCCTCTCATTGAAACGGTTAGTCTTTTTTCTTCCTTCCAACTTCTTTTGTTTATTAGTAATTTTCTTGGCCTTTTCCTAGTAATGTATACTTTTTTGCTTTGTTCTTTTCATTTGTTCTCATTACCCCCTCCTCTTCTGTTATAAAAATTTGATATCTTATTATTGATCTATAATGTTCCCGTCCATCTAATCTCTTTATATCCCTCATGAAATTAAAACTTTTGAGGTATTTGTTTTGAGGTTACTTTTCTAAACAATTTGTATATCAATGTACATTATGGCACTGGTCTTGTTTTCTTCTTTCTTTCATTCTTTTTTTGGTGGGAAGGGGGTCTTTAGTGCCTGACTTGTAGAACTATGATTTCATGAGCTAAGAGATGTGGATAGTAGTGATACAAGAATAAAAATTATCTTGTTTCCCAAATTGTATATATAATTACTCTTTGGGGCCTTTTGTTTCTCAAATAGTTAGAGGGAATTTGGGAAAGTGCCTTGTCTGTCATCTTATTTTTCTGGGGACACAGGATTCCTCTTTCAGTTTCTGTATTTGTATTCTCAGCATTTAGCTAGTGCCTGGCTCTGTTGTAGATATTTAATAAAGTGCTTGTTGATTGATTTCACTAAAAGTATGCCAAGGGTCTCATAATTTTAAATTGTCAGCAAACATTAATTTAGTTTTTGGTACTCCAAATATAAAATTTCGGTCCAATAAATTGTTAAGCTAATAGAAGGAATGAACTAAATGCATATTGACATTCTTTCTATAAATGAAACTAAAAGACATAAAAAAATTGAAGTGGAATGATGACTCAGGTTTTAATCAGAGAAGTGAATAAAGGATTCAGTGGAATTAATTTGATCACATGCCCAAAGACCAAAAGAAACATCATTTTCTTGAAACCTTGCTCTTCTTTGCCTCGAAGTGCTAGTAATGAACGTAACAAAAAAAACCACTACTAGAGCTTATATGTTGTCACAAAAAGGATGAACAAGGATAATTGAAGTGGATAAAGGGATAGGGAAATTCTATGAAGAAATAAAAGATTTTTTAGGCCAGTCAACATATAACTTGATAGTTGGAAATTTATACATGAAAGGGATCACAGGAGATAATGGGGGAATAAATGGAGGTGAAGAAATGAAAGAAGTTAATATTTTCTAGAAAATTCAGAACCATCAGATCGATATATCACAGATACTTTCTGAAAAAGAACTAAAAATCATTGGACATAATGATAACAGAATACTCTCATTAAAAATGAAATATCTTAGACAGGAAACACCTGGTGACAGACCTAAGGGGCATTTAAAAAAAAATCTCTCTTTCTAATCAGATTATCATCTGATAATTTAAAAGACATAAAATTTAATTTGAAATGATAGTCACTATTGGGGGAAAGGAAGAAAATGGAAGGGAAATAAGCAGTTATATAGTGTTTACTATATGCCAGGAACTATGCTAAACACTTTACTAGTATTATCTCACTTGATCCTCCCAATATAACTATGAAAAAGGTGCTACTGTCACCCCCATTTTACTATTGAGGAAACTGAAGCAAACAGAGGACTTGCCCAGGGTTATTTAACTTGTATAAGTCTGAAACTGGAGCTGAACTCCATTCTTCCTGCCTCTAGGCCAAGTGTTCTACCTACTGACTGTACCACCATCAGTAACAAATTACAAAATACTTTGGAGAACTACAAAAAAATCACTGCATCTAGAGTGAAGTTTTTAATCTTTTTGTCATCCTGGGCAGATGATCTCACCTTTCTCACCCTTATTTTCTTAATATATAAAATGAGAGACCTTAACTTTTTTGCCTCTGATATCCCTAACTCTAAATCCTATAAAAACGTAGAAGGAAGGTTAAACATACAAAAAAAGATATTGTATGCAATCAAAATAGCTCTATAATGACCTATTTATTTAAACAATCAGTTGATGCTGAAAAAATGCTATTACTAATCAAATTAATAATCAAGTATTTGTTACTTAATCAAGTATTAAAATTGTCCCAAAAGTCAATGCAGTTTCAAGCTTTAATAGCTTGAACTAAGACTGGCCTCATCCTTTCAGACTTTCTTTTCACTGAGAACACTGTCATGGCTTCCTTGTATTAAGGAGTCTTTTCTGACTATTGAAGATTTCCTTCAATATACTTACAGGTAGTTCAATCTCGTTGTCAAGTCTCAAGAAAAGCCTTTCCTCGCACTGACTTTTGGTATACTCTGTATTATGGAAGTTTAACTGACATAAAAGAATTGCTACAATGGATACACCAAAAGTGCCAGGAAAACACTTCATCCAGAAAACACTAGGTTTCTTCACAAACTGGAAAGACGAGGCAACTGTTTTGGTGCACAAACCCATCCACAAAACATGAAAGAAGAAAAGGATGGGAGATTATGAACAGTATTGTCTCATGACATAGAAAGTGCTGACACGGAAAACAAATCTGTGGAAAAGTTGATATGAGCCTCAACCAATCTAAATCATTCCAAGATTAAATGGGAAAGAGATGTGAAATGGAACCATTTTGTTAAAATTTCTAGAACAATCTATTCTTAGCATTGACTGGAATAAAACTACCACATTTAAATTAAACAATCTCAGGACCTGGTTTTATATATTTGAGGTAGTAGAAATGGGTAATTAAGATGAAGTTAGGCAGAGCAACTGGACCTAGCCTTAATACATATCGAAGAAATCCATGCTGGAAATAATGTAATTTTAAAGGTTTTCAGGGATTTAATTTTCATTGTATTATAAAGAAGGAGATGATTCCCCCAAAATAAAAACAATTACAGACTGCATCATTAACAACATACTAAAAAAGATGATCAAGAAGACATAAATAATTATTGACTGATATGTCAACCTTCAAATTTTTACAAAATCTGTAGTACAAAATTGTAAAATATGAAGTGACCCTAGAAGCTATGTAGACCAATTGCTATTCAAAATATGAATCACATCTACAATGTTTTGCATCAACGGGCTGATGGACTCTGCTTTAAGTTTTTCTGTGATGAAGAATTCTCTTTCTTACAAGGTTGTCTAGTCACTTTTTGGATAGTTCTAATTGTAATGAAGATTTTGCCTTATACTGAACTGAAGTATGGCTAAAGCATTTCTACTAATCCCCAAAAGGTACAGGTATAAATAACACCTAATTTCATTTGAATTTCACTTAGCTAAATATTCAAGAGTATAAAAAGAATACTTTTGAAATATCAGTGTGTAGATTCAATTATTTCCCTGGAGGGACATATACCAAGCTTGAAAGTCTCTCAAACAGGTAAATATTCCAAGTTAATTGGTTTTCTGGAATTATAGCTCTTTGTTCTTCTCATTTTTCACCTAAAAAAGGTGGTTGAAATGCTATGGCAGCTTAAATATGTCTCTAAGTTCCTCAGGGTTTTAACAGTAAGTTTTTAAATATTCTGAAAAGATCTTTAAAAAATGAAGCCACACATATAAAATTATTACCCCGAAATCCTACTTTATAGGAGAAGGGGCAGCTGCTGTTCAAAATATGTTTCATATCCTTAGTACCAACCATCTCATTCTGGTGGCCAAGTGGAATGAGTCATGTTTATCCTCCTAACAGCTACCCTGCACCAATGTTTATCTGAAATAATTTCCTTCCCTACTCCTTCCTTCCAATTAAAAGGGATGCCATTGTAATTAACCACAAAGAAAACAAAAGCCAAGAAGACCCTGAAATCATTTTGTAAATCTATTATTATGATTTCTAGAAAATGTTTTAAAATGATTCAATATTGGTGTTTCTTTTTGGCACTGGAAAAACCAAATTGACAACTTCTTATTGCTTGCTGTGTTTTATTTGTTTTTCCTTAACACACATTTTAAAGTTAGCATTTTTTATTTAAACCTTCTGTCCTTAAAACAAACAATGCTGATCTTTTAATAAATAAATGATTTATTGCTCAAATGAACTTAATCCACATACATCGGGGAAAACAAGTTACACTTTTCTTTTGTCATTTAAAAGTGAAATGAGTCATTATAAACATTTTTGTTTCTTAAGATTTTCCCTTATTGCTGAAGACTACTGCATTGTAGAATTTCTTTAATGGGAAAGTAGTCTGATGCTGGCTTATTTTCCTTTATGTGGAAAAAAAAAACAAAAGAAAATTGTATGGTATACAACCATACTAAAAAAATTCTTTGGATAGTGTAGCAACTCATCAAACAAGAAACATATGAAAATGATACATTGGCTCAAAGTTAACCTGAGCAGCATCTCTGAAATGTGGAAGGCTGAAAATCATTATTGTTCTCCAACATTTTGGAAAATGACATTTTATTCTTTTCTTGACTCCTGTAGCCCTGTTTTATTTCCCATTTCATCCACTGTTAAAAGAATGACAATGTCAAGCGACATTTTCATATACTATAAATGACTTCCTGAATTGCATGCCTTGAAAAGTACATGAGCATCTCAGGAGCTCAAGTGGAGATATGAACGTATAGTCATTATGAAGCTATGGCAGATGGTAGATAACAAGAAGATGATTTACAGCCCTCCCATGATATGCATATGAGTTTTAAGACTAGGAACAAATTACAGACTTCAAGTAAAAAAAAAAGGTTGTTTTTTTTTTTTTATGAGATGGACACTGGCCAATTGTCTTTCACATCTGTAGAATATGTGGTGTGAAGAAAGGAAAATAGAAGCAAGATATATTTTGATTGTGTACAAGAAAGAAGTCTTTGATACTAAAAATAATAAACCACATGGGGAAAACTTAAAGAATTTTTGCTTTCTTTAGCCTCTTACTGTAGGAACCCCTTCCACCAAGAGATCTGCAAGTATTTATAATCTGGTCGAATCCTATGAGACACAAAGAATTCAAGTGAATGACCCAGGGTGACTAAGGTGGTAAGTGTAAGGGGCAGGACTTGAGACCTAATTTCCTTGGCTACCATATGCTATGCTGTTTGTAAGTAAATCTAGATTGTCAATAAATGCTAGCTGAATTGAACAAAAAATGAATGAATTATGTATTATAATTATAAAATACTTCACTAGTGCAAAGTAATTAGCAGAGAAGGTAGGAATTTGCATTGATAGCTGGAGTTTCCTCACTTGGGAAGTCCTCTTCTAATTTCCTCATTTATGAAATGAAGGGATAAGATTAGAAGGTATATAAGACTCTTTATGGCTCTATATCTACAATCTTATGATGATTATAATCCTCATTATAAAACATTGCAAAAGAAATAGTGACTCACTTCCCTACAGATTCTACATGTGTGTGTGCATATATAAATACATATATTATATACATACACACACACATACACACATATATGCATACACATATATAAAATGCCTCCTTTCCCTATGTCCAGAGTCTTTCTCTGTGTACACAAGACTAAAATATTGGTCAGATATCAGTGTTGGAAAATTCAGTGTAGGAAATTCTGGTTGATTTAATTTAGGAATTTTAAGAGAACTAGTATCCTTTCTTCATCCTTGACTAAATACCATTAAGTCAGTTTCTAATTTCTTCCATCATTCAGTAAGTCATTTAACAAACACTGAACACTTACTTGGTGTAAGGTATACTGCTTCAGTAAACTAGAAGCATTTGAGTGAAATTACAGACATATTCAAGAAATTAAGACAAAGTAGAGAAATTTTCTTTAAGTCTTTTAGAGGTAATTTATTCTCAGTATTGAGAAAAGGCTCATATGAGATAAACGGTATTTATCCCCCAAATAATATGTAGTTGATCACTTCATATTACAATAAGCTTTTGTGTTCTCTAACAGTTTCTTCCCCCCCTTTACAATATGCATATTTTTGTTTCTTTCTTCTCTTACTTGCATTAATACATAATGTCCCCAGTTACTAGTGCACTTCAAATCATGCTATGTATATATCTCTTCTTCCCTTCCCCTTCCCCTAATAATGTCTAAGGTCCTTGAGGGCAGGGACTTCCTTCACTTTTCTCTCAGTAACTATCCCACAATATGTTTGGTCAATAGTATGAAAATGGTAAAAAAAACAAAAACGCAAGTTTGCTCCTGGTTTCTAACTAAAAAAGACAACACTGTTACTGCAAAAATCTCCAATATCATTTCCTTTTAGAAATTATCATGATAATTTGAGTAGGATAATAATATAAAGCATTCAAAAATGTCATAACAGCTACTAGAAGTCAAAAGAACTTCAAAATGTTGTTTTTGTTCAGTTGTTTCAGTCATATCCAACGCTTTGTGACCCAATTTGGGATTTTCTTGGCAAAGTTGTTTTCAATTTCCTACTCCAGTTTATTTTACAAATGAAGAAGCTGAGACAAACAGGGTTAAGTAACTTTCCCAGGTTCACATATTTTTAGTTATCTGAGGTCAGATTTGAACTCAGGAAGATAAATCTTCCTGACTCCAGGCCCTGTACTCTGTCTACTGTGCCATGAAATGCCCACAACTTTTAAATATTGTGACAATAAAAAATTATGATCATAACAAGAGTTAAAACAGAGTTCTTACTAAGAGGAATGATTAATAAGTGCTTAATAAATTGCTTGCTAATTGATATCACACCCCTTAGTCATTAATAGATAATGATTGGTACAATTTTCTGGTTGTCTTATGAATGTAACTTTAGCCCAGTGGTTGTATAATATTACTAGAGAGACTGATGTTGGTGGACGACTTGAAATAAGAATTTCTGAGCTTATGCAGGCTAAGTAGATTGGATGTCCCCAGGGGGTCTGGGAGTGGAGTCTGGCCTCTGCTTCCCAGGATCAAGAAGGAGCAGAGGCGCAGTGGGCACTGCTGCATGGCTGCTTCAAATCTCCTGGCCTGCATATTGTAGGGGGACCAAGTGACCAGTCTGAGGGGTAATCACTCTTGCTTTAACCTGCTTGGATCTGGATCGCTCTCTAGGGTGGAGGTCCTGGGGTGTGTGATCAGTGTGCCAGAGAAAGTGGAGACTTCAACGAGGGCACCCAACTAATAGCTCCAGCACCTGCAAAAACCCCAGCAATTTTGGGACAAATGTCTCCTCTCTGGAAGGAGAGATCTACTGTGGCAAAAATCTCAAAAGTCAAATAACTCAGTGGCAACATGAGCAAGCAAAGGAAACAAAGCAAGCACAGCAATCCAACTTTGGATTCCTTTTTTGAGGAGGAAGACAGCAAAGTCAGAACACCTGCACCAAAAGCTTCCAAGAAAAATATGAAAAGGTCATAGGCCATAGAGGAGATAAGCAGGATTTTGAAAACCAAATTAGAGAAGTGGAGGAAAAATTGGGAAAAAAATGAGAATGATGCAAGAAAATCATGAAAAGAGAGTCAACAACCTGACTGAAGAAAATAACACCTTAAAAATAGACTAATTCAAATGGCAAAAGAGGCCCAAAAAGCCAATGAGGAGAAGAATGCCTTAAAAAGCTGAATTTGCCAGATGGAAAAAGAATCTTAAAAGCTCACTGAAGAGATTCCTTCAGAATTAGACTGGAGCCAATGGAAGCTAATGATTTTATGAGAAATCAAGATACTTTTAAACAGATCCAAACAAATGAAAAAATAGAAAGCAATGTGAAATATCTCATTGGAAAAGACACTGACCTGGAAAATAGGTCCAAGGAGAGATAATTTAAAAATCACTGTACTACCTGAAAGCCTTGATCAAAAAAAGAACGTAGAAATCATCCTTCCAGAAATTCTCAAGGAAAATTGCCCTGATGTTTTAGAACCAGAGGGGAAAAATAGAGGTTGAACAAATCCACAGACCACCTCTTGAAAAAGATCCCCAAAAGAAAACTCCTAGGAATGTTTTAGCCAGGTTCTGGAGTTCCCAGATCAAGGAGAAAATATTACAAGCAGCCAAGAAGAAACAATTTGGATATTGTGGAGACACAATCAGGATAACACAGGATCTGGCAGCTTCTACATTAAGCGATCAAAGGGCTTGGAATATGATATTCAAGAGGTCAAAGGATCTGGGATTAAAACCAAGAATCACTGGGGCAGCCAGGTGGCGCAGTGAGTAAGAGTGCTGGCCCCGGTGTCAGGAGACCTGGGATCAGTTTCAGTCTCAGATACTTAGCACCCACACAAAATAACTGGCTGTGTAACCTTGAGCAAGTTACTTAACCCCAATTGCTTTAAAAAAAACACACAACAACAACAAAATAAGAATCACCTACCCAGCAAAGCTGAGTATCATGGTTCAGGGGAAAATATGGTCATTCAATGGAATAGAGGACTTTCAAGCATTCTTGATGAAAAAAACAGAGTTGAATAGAAAATTTGACATTCAGACACAAGAAGAAAGAGAAGCATGAGAAGGTAAATAGGGAAAAGAAATCATAAGGAACTTATCAAAGTCAAACTATTTACATTCCTACATGGAGAAATGATAATTGTGACTTATGAAACTTTTCTCAGTATGAGAATAGTTGAAGAGAATATAAATGTAGACATATATGTATATATACATATATATCTATATAGGAGGGTATATGGGCATATGAATACATATGTGAGTGAGTATATATGTGTACAGGTATACATAGACAGAGGGCACAGGACCAATAGAATAGGAAGGGATGATACTTAAAATGTGAAATTGAGAGGTGAGAGAGGAATATGATGAGAGGACATTGAGAGAGACAGAGTGGGGTAAATTATCTCATATAAAAGAGGCAAGGGAAAACTGTTACAATGGAGGGGAAGAATAGGAAGGCAAAAGGGAATGAGTCAACCTTACTGTCATTGAATTTGGCTTAGGGAGGTGTAATGTAATGCCAAGCAAATGCAACTTCCCAAGGTTCAAAATACCAGCATAAGTGCTCTACATTTTATTCAGTGACAAATTAAGAACAGAGAAGATCAAAATATGACATCATTCAAAATACAGCATTTACTAAGTGTGATTAAATAATCTCCAAGTACTACCCCACCCCAGTACCTTACATTCATTCAGTCAATTACAAGTCCCTGTTCTAAATACTACCCCACCCCTAGGCTGTACCTTCATTTAGTCCATCACAAGGCCCCTCTTCTCAAATGGAGATTAGTTTCCAATCATAAGTAAAGTACATTCATTTGTTCAGTCATAGAACACAAAAAGGTCAACAGTTCCCCACCCCTGGACCACAATTGAATCTACCCCAGAGTTACAACAAGTTTAAGCACAGCACTTAATATCCACATGGAGGTCTTTTCTTCATCTTGACATGAGGCAAGTTCTCAGCAATCTTTGTTCCTGGGGAGACAAAGCTTAGAAAAGCCACAAGATACATTGCCAGTCTCTTCATTAATTCATCCTCTGTCTGCAGAACAGTCCTAGAACCCCTGAAAACATTGGCAAAACCCTCTCCCAGGATTTTTGTAAACATAC
The DNA here is from genome assembly GCF_028583685.1 of Petaurus breviceps papuanus. Lineage (NCBI taxonomy): Eukaryota > Metazoa > Chordata > Mammalia > Diprotodontia > Petauridae > Petaurus > Petaurus breviceps. Next base: position 28,367,524 of record NW_027185712.1, read on the forward strand.
AACAAGAAAATCCTTCTTCAGGGCTTCTGAACCAACAGCAAGGTTCCAAGAATTCTGCAACAACAGCACTGTCCTTCACCAGTGGACAGTATTCACTGTCTGCAGAACAGTCTCAGTAGCTCTGAACCAACAGAAAGTTTCCCAGGCTTCTGCAACAACAGGACTGTCTTTCACCAGTGGACAAATCTGGCAAAACAACATCAAAACAGACAGACAAAGTACCAGCAAAACAGCCATGTCTCCTCAGTCCTTGGCAGCTCTGGGGGCAGGTCTCAAAAGTCCAGGGCAATTCAAAGTGGCCCTCAGCAATCCTCTCAGTCTCTCTCTGCCTCCAAAAAGGGTGCTGCTTCCACAAAGTTCTTCTGCCTCTCTCTTGTGTCTCTCCAAATCTAAGTCACCAGCTCCTCCCAGTTCAGCACTCTCTTTTCATGTCAACAATTCCATCCTACAAATGGGATTAACAAGCTCTGGGTTTTAACACAATCAAACCAAAAACCAAGACAATACAGGGGAATCTTTAAATGCCATTACTATTACAGGAGGGAATGACATATATACTAAATAGAGTATCTCACCCTACAGGAGAGTAGCGGGGAAGGGGATAAGAGGGGGGATGATGGAAGGGAAGGCACCTTGGGGGTAGGGAAGTTGGAAGCACACGCTTTTGAAAAGGGATAGGGTCAAAGTAGAAAACAGAATAAGTGGGCTTCTGGATAGGAAGGAGGGAAATATAGTAAGTCTTTCACAATATATCCACTATGGAAATGTTTTAGGTAGCTACACATGTACAACCTATATTGAATTGCTTATCTTCCCAGTAAGGGTGGGTGATGAGGGAGTAAGGGAAAAGAATCTGGAATTCAAAGTTTTAAATTCAAATGTTTAAAACATATTATTATTGTTATTATTTTACATGCAGCTGGGAAATAAGATATACAGGCACGGGGTATAGAGATCCATCTTGCCCTACTGGAAAGTCAGAGTCGGGATGGTGAAGATATAGTAGAGAGCAGATTGTGGGAGGGGTTTACAGTAGGAACACTGTTTTGGAGTGGTGGGTAGTTGAAAGATGGGGAGAAAATTTGTAACTCAAAATCTTGTGGAAATGAATGATGTAAACTAAAAATAAACATAAAATTTAATTTAAAAAAGTGCATAGCAGTGAACAAAAGAAAACCTACAAGAAAGGAAAGAAAAACTGAATATCTGAAAACAATGTGTAGCATTTGTTATATAGGTTTCCTTGAAATGGAAATTTATGGGTTTATATTGAATCCTCTCTTATTTTCTGCTATGTACATGGAAATGTTCTTTTTTTTTTCTTTTCTCATTTTGTGTTTAAATTTAAAATGAACAAAAAAATTTACCCCACCCCCAAAAAAAGAATTCTATTCAAGGAGGCCCATTGGAATGTAGGTAGGGGGGAAGGTTGCAGTTAGGGAGGAATTGTTCATTTGGGTCAGAAAAGGTTGCAGAACTTGAAATTACCTCTTTCAACTATAGAATTTAGCTATATTCCTCTATAGGAAAAATATGTAGGTGAGTGTTCTCTTACCTTTCTTAATTCTACCACTCTAAGATGAATTGCTGGAGACAGAGAACTCAATCTTGGATTTGGGCTTAATTACTCAATCTGTGTGTTATCTCTCACATATCATTTAATCTTTTTTGGGCTTTATGTGGCACAGTGGCTAGAAAAGGCAGGCTTGGATTTAGGAGAACCTGAGTTCAAATTCAGCCTCAGACACTTGCTAGCTATGTGACCCTGGGTAAATTACTTAACCCTGTTTGCCTCAATTTCCTCATCTGTAAAATGAGCTGAGGAAAAATATGACAAACCACTCTAATATCTTTGCAAAAAACCCGAATGGAGTCATGAAGAGTTGAATGCAACTCAAAAATGACTGAAGAAGCCTTATTTGGTTGGGCTAGTATGGTAGTAGACCTGGGGACCTTAAAAGTCATCTAGTCCAACTCATTTCCATATCATTTTCCATCTCATGAAACTGAATCCCAGAAGGATTAAGTGATTTGCTCCCCCTGGTGGTAAGTAGCAGGGCTGGAATTCAGTTCCTGTTACTTCACACAGGACAACCTTTTCACTGCCCCATTCATTGTCTCACGTAGATTTCTCTGGTCTCTCCTAGCTCTAACTTTATTAGTGAGTGAGTGATCAGATGATCTCTAAGCTGCTTTCCAGTTCAAACCCCAATGATCCTATTATCTTTCAAATCTGAGCAGATTATTTTGATGCCCACATATCTCTTGTGTTGGCTTTAAGCATAGGCTGATGAATAATTCCATGGGGTGGAAAAGCAAGGAAGTAAAACAATATTTGCACAGTTAAACTCTGTGAAATGTATCAGCTTGTTCACAAGAGAGACCTGTCTGTCTAAATTGTGCAAATGAATTTAATTCATGTTTAAAGGGCTCCCATTTAAATCCTTCTTTATCCCTAAAGCAAGTTAAAATTACCACAGACATTTGGGGAATTTGAAATGTAAAATCCCTCATAAAGTGAATTCTTGTTTGTAAGGAGAGAACCACACACCCACACAAATCATAGACTCTGAGTTTATCCTGTTCCATTGCGTTCTTTTTTTCTCCATTTGTTTTTTGTTTTTTAGCTGATGAATTTGGGGCCCAGCAGAATTAAGTGACTTTTCCAAGGTCACATAGCTAAGAAACAGAAGAGAGAAGAATAAACTGCAGATCTCCTGACTCCTACTTCTGTTTTCTTCTCTGTGGTTATTTCTTTGTTTTTCCTCTTCCCCTTGAAATAATGTCTCAGACATAAGGAAATCACCCTAGAGAAAAACCTGTGGAGAAAAAGAAGATGGGACAGACATACATTTAAAATGTGTCACCAGGATCTTACTTTTTAATGATGCAACTGCAAATGATTGTAGGTTTGTAATTAGGAAGGCGAACAGATGGCAGGGACTTCATTTAAAGTGTTCATTAAAATAACCTACCCTGCCAAGTTACTGTTCCCTACTACGTATGTGGCTGTTGTTCAGTTGAAATGCATTAAACACCAAGCTGAGACTTAGGAAAAGATCATGGCAAGAGGGAATTTGCTAAAACTCTTCAAATTGCCTGCCAATTTCCTGATTTGTTCATTGTGACACCTCAGATTTAGTTGCAGAACAAAGTTCTTTTGACATTTGTAATTAAGTGAACCTGGCCTTTTAGTAACACATAGGACAAACTATACAGTGTACTGGCAAGCTAACTGGGACACCAATTCCCAGGTGAAGAGACCTATTCCTGATTCCATAGCAGTTTGGTTTGGTGTTGGGTATGTTACCTTTCTCTTCCTTCAAGAAAAAAAAAAGTAGCTCCTAAAATAACCAGGATAATTTTGTAGAATTAGAGAGCTCATCAAAATACTTAACAGTATTGGCACAAAATTTACTAACAACCTCAATATTTGAATGGTCATCAAGAGATATAGGCCAAACTGATTCATTTTTGCACATGTAGAGACAGGACTGAACCAGTGATGTCCAAGGAAGGCCAGGTGAAAACACTGCAGATCGGCACCTTTTCTTTCAGCCCATAGTCTTATAGACTATGCTAGCTATGATTTCTGCCTGGAGCACTAAAAGGTAGATGGCCAGGCTGACACAGACAGGATGTATCAGGGACAGAATTTGAACCCCAAACTTCCTGACTTGTACAAATATCATCTCATTTGATCATCACAATTGAGAGGTAGGTGCTATTATTAATCCTAATTTTACAGTTGATGAAGTTGAACCCAACATAGATTAAATGACTTTCTACAGTCAGATGGTAGGTGTCTGAGACTGGATTTGAACTTAGGTCTTCCTGACTTCAGCTTATCATTCTATTGTAAAGGGCTTTAAATATCATATATTAAATATAGTAGTTGCCCACCTCCAGTTCCATTCTCCACAATATGTCAAAGATCATTGACAAATCAGCAATCACAATCACATTTGCTAGTTCTATTAATATCATGGAATGTGTTGTTCACCCAGACCTTGTTTATGTGCTAACTTTTGCATCTGCTGATCTTGGATTTTAATTCGCTGTTAATTTTTTTCTCTGCTTCCCAGTCTGAATATATTATCCTTGGTAGAGAAAATGGAATGTAAAAGAATTAGTTTTGTCATCTTTCACTAGTCTGTTATCTTTATTGCATCACTATCTTTGATATTCCTCTTGCCCTTAACATAATTACAAACTCCCCCCCCCCCCATTTTGTTTTTAACATTCATCTTTCCCAGTGCTTTAAACTTTCTGACATGATTCTTGCAGGATTGAGTTAGTCCTTGTGCTAGGCTATAGTAGCCTTTCATGGTTACCTTGTATTTCTAATTACCTTCCTTTTTCTACCTTTTAAAAATCTGAGTTGGTGAATAAGTGTCCTGTAGAGTCCTGTTTGTTTATTTATATATTTCCTTCATTCTTATTCATTAAAATACTTTTATGACACCAAAATTTTGTTCTTGAGAGCATCTCATTTCTTTTGAAGCAATAGCCATGTAGAATCTTGTGTCATGGGATGCTATATTTTATTTTCTCCATAATTCTTTCAAATCTGAGCTTTTAAAATCTAGCATGCACAGCAGACGATGTCCAGCATGCCTCTCTTTCTCTTTATCTGTCATGAAATAGTATGTGATAGATAGATGACCAGAGTTAGGAAAACTGAGACAAATATAAAAAAAGGAAAATCGTTTAACCTTTTAGTGTCCCCCAAACAACTCTCTAAGACTGAAAATGTTACAGACAAGTTACAGATCTGCATTGTTGAAAGATTCCCCATACTTGTGAAATCATAGATCTAGATAGAAATTGATTGTTAGTATTAAGACATGATGTGATCATTTCCCAACAAATTCCTGTCATTTAGAAAATCTTGGTCAGTTTCTATTTGTCAGAATTGGGTACAGAATAGCGACTCCCTTTTTCAATTCCTTGGCAGTATGATGTTTCAAGAACAAAATTATCATGGCTCATTTCTGACAATGTCTTTTGCCTCTTTTTGTACCATTCAGTCCCTGGCACACAATAAGTGTCTAATCAATGCTTGTTGGCTCAATGAATACATATATGTATATATAAATATATGGCATATTCATGTATAAAATATACATGGAGAGAGAAAGAGACAGAGAGAGAGAGAGAGAGAGTAATTTGATAGCATAACTATCCCACTTAATAGAATGCTGTTGAAAGAGGCAGTGAATCCAAGTCAGTGGTTAATTCTGCCACTCTGAATATTGACGCTATTCCAGGTACACACATAGGCAAGAATTGAAAAAGTAGTTTTGTGAAAGTGGTGACAGGATTTTGAAAACTTTATTGTTTTGTTTCCTTTCCTTCAGAGTGTCTACCTCTCCTTCCTACCCCCCCAATGCTCTGCCTAAATTGACTGATCGTAATAGACCTGATACCTTGAGTTAAACATGAAGGTATTTTGCTTGAGTTGAAAATTTTAGAACCAAACTTTACCCAGGATGAAAAAGGTATTAAAAGAAACTAGGCCAGAAAAGTTCATCGAGATTTGTCTGTAGTTTATAGACCCAAACTTTGCAGAACACAATCTATAATAGGTCCCTGAAGGTTTTTGCCATCCCCAGTCTCTAAATTTACAGTGAAAATTTGGAAAATCCTTGAAGTACTTAAGTACTCTGTAAGAATCAATTGTGCAGCTATTCAACTTGTCTTTGTAAAAACCATACCTATTTCTAAGGTTGAACAGTCTGAAATAAAAAAAAAAGATAGGCTATAACAAAGAATAGTTCTGCATTCCTCCCTACAATAAGAAAAAAAAGGGGGTGACAGTGCAATCTATCTATTCTACTTTTTGAGAAATACATGGATCCTGAAGAATAGCCTGGTTTGGGATGGTTTGTTTGTTTGTTTTTTGATCCTCTTACTTGCTGCTTTTCTTTAGAAGGATAATGTTGTGCTGCTTTCCCCTCCTTTTCTTTATTTTGTAATGGAGCCTTTAAAATTGTATTATCCTCCACCTTTACCCATCTTTTTCCTTCTGAGCCCTCTTGATTTTTTTAGAGTAGAATGGTTCAGAATTCTTTTGTTTTATCTACATAAACTGGAACTCTTAACACACTTCTAACGATGGTCCAATGGCATACAAGGAAAAGGATCTTTATTGTTTTGTTTTCATAGATTTTTTTCTCTCCAAGAAGCAGCCTCCATATGTATCTCCAAAAATCTCTCTCTGTCTCTGTCTCTTTGTCTTTCTGTCTCTGTCTCTCTCTGTCTTTCTGTCTCCCCTCTTTCATGAACCTTAGTTCTACTAACTTTCCTGATTGTTCTATTCTACCTGATTAGTGTGTGATTTACTATGAGAAACTGTAAAAACTAAGTTCCTAATGCAAGGTGGTTAATCAATTAAGTTAATTCTTATTTTGACTTATATTAAGTATTTTAAAAGTCAAAAGATCTGAATTCTAGCCCCAGACCCACTACTAACTAGTTTGAAATCTTTAATATTTTTAAAAAGTAGTCTCTGAGCTGAAGGTGACATTGGATCTTTTAAATTCCAAGCCATGCCAAATAAGAGAGTGAGTAGAAGTGCTTTGTGCCCCATTCCAAAACAGTTTCAGTTCTAGTTTTTATCCCTGAATCAAAAATATCCTGCCCACTTTGGAAACAAAAGTCTCCTCCGTTTATTCAACTTAAAACATTTGGACTTGTTTGTAAATCCTCTTTATTTAGGCTTATTAATTCCATACTTGTCTGTGAGTTAATTTCCCTCCAAAATAATCAATGTAGATGAAAGACAGAGTGGCTTAGTAGATAGACAACTGACTTTGAAGTTAAAAAAGGTTCAGATCCTATCTCTGATCCACAAGTCATGTGTGACTATGGATAAATAATATAACCTCAATACCCCTAGGGATTTCTCTAAAATCCTGAACCATAGGTAATTTACCAATCTGAATTCGTGGAGTTTCCTTACTCATTTTAAAAAAATAAGCTGAATTTTAGAATAAACCTAAAATCTCATCACCATGTAGATTGACCCAAGCTTTTGACACTCCACACCTTCCTTCTTACACTAGCCTCTCATCTGGAGGGGAGAGCAATAAACCACTCCTCAAGCCTTCATTTAGAAGCATTGTCTTGGCTTAATTGGATACTTCTTGGTCTCTCCTTCTCACCCTGAGCCCCACCACTGCACTTTCAGCTTTCTTTTGCATATTATGTTTCCTGATCAGATTGTAAACAACCTGAGGGGAGAGATTGTTTTATCATCCCCCTCCCCCCCCACCTCGCCCCCCATATACACACACTTAGCACAGTTCCTGGCACACAATCAACACTTAATAAACATCAATTGAATTGAATTGAAATTGTTACCTGTATTAATGAAATAAGTCTAGATTTTGATCAATACATATTATATTTAATTTACAAACCTATTCTTAAGGAAAGACAATTTGTAAGTCTGGGTTGTTGGGTACAGTCTGCAAAATGCACTATTGCTTAAGATTCCAAGTTCAGAAGACTCTTGAAATATGAATAAAAGAAGACTATGTCCATGAAAGGAATCTCGCTAACAAGAGAAACAATAATTTAGCTGACCTACATGTATACCCACCAATATTCAGTTCAACTCAACAAATATCTACTTTTTATCTATACTCAACAATATTACAATTAACAACTAACAATCTTTTCACTAATGGTTCTTAGACATGGGATAGATGAAAGATTACCTCTCTATCTAGCCAGTGTAGTAGTCTTGGGAGAGGGTGATAACAAATGTTTTAAGTTGAACATATGGAGGAGACTTTTGTTTCTGAAGTGGACTGGATATCTTTGATTCAGGGATAAAACCTAGCATTAGAACTTCTTTGAAATGGGGCATGAAGCACTTCTGTACACTCTCTGATTTGGCATGTCTTGAAATCCAAAAGAACCAATGTCACCTCCAGCTCAGAGATGACTTTTAAAATTTGCTAAAGATTACAAACTGGTTAGTAGTGGGTGTGGAACTAGAATTCAGGTCTTTTGACTTTTTTTTTTTTGCTTTTTGGAAGGCAGGGAAATTGGGGCTAAGTGACTTGACCAAGGTCACAGGGCTAGTAAGTCTTTTGACTTTTAATCCAATATTTTTCTTTGTTTTTTTTTCCAACATGAGAATCTGATTATAATATTCCAGAAATATGTTACATTCAAATTAAGCTCTCACAATTTGAGACAATTCTAAAGACAACAGAAAAACTATATGAGACTCTTAAGGACAAGGCCATGCATCTGAAATTTTAGCAGGTTAATCCACATTTTCTTTCCTTTATGAGGCTTAAATAAAGAGGATTTTCAAACAAGCCCTAAAAATGTCTTCAAATAACAAGGACAACTAAAAATGTCACCAAATGAAGAAAGATGAATTTCAATCCAGCACCAGATGCCCTGGGGGAACTAGTTCCAAGAAAGAAATAATATAAACCAAATATGAGAAAAAACATGGCACTTTCATTCATATATGCACATATGCTATTTATTGAATTAGGTGTAAGGAATGGCTTTGAGTTCTCAAGATAGGAATTAACTGTGGAACATGGCAATTAACTTCAATCAATCAATACTCCATCATTTTCCTTTATCTCTAATATCTTTCAACAGTGGGTATGAAAGGTAATGTCCATGACTTATTTGTACTTCTTTGCTCTAGGAACAAGGAAACATGCTGCATTTACAAAATAAACATTGAGTTTGCCCATTTGGGGGTCAATATTAACAAGTCTTTTACAAAATGCCTACTTTAATGCCTCATCGAGGCAGGAAGATTTCTGTGGTTACTCAAGGACAGTCTGAGGACCAGCCTAACTTAATCTGGAGAGGAATTGGTTACCCAATCACACAGGTCTTTGATCACAACTATTCATGAAGACCATCTATTAAGATGTAGAAGGGGTCGGACCTGTTTCAGTGAAGAAACTGTTCTTGCCAATGGAATCACATCTTTGAAGTATATGTTATACAAATCAGGTGTCTTAATTTGTGTAAGAATGTAAGAAAAGGTATTTTTTTATTTTAAATTTCTCCCTTGATATTTCCATATTTAAAACAAGATTTTTAAAGAACAAATAAAATTTTGGATGGTAAATATGTACTTTTTTGGTATATAAGAACAGTGATGTGTGGAACTTAACATCTTTTTCTTTGCTCTTTATTTTAATTACTAAAAAAGCACTGCCCTCAAGTTAAATTATATGGAATATTATATATATATATATAAAATACATGAACCAAGAAAATATATATACATATTTTTAAAAATACTATGTAATATATATTTCCATGAAATGATTTTTTAAAATTTTTTTAACTTCTGAAGTAAAACAAGCATTTCCATAACATAGTAGAATAAAAGTGATTACATCTGAAACTGTAAATCTACTATGTACAGCTTGATATTCCTTTCAAATATACTACAAAAATATCATGTAAATTTCTTTTTTTTCTTCCCCTCCCTGCCCTAGAAATGGTTACCACCCGACATAAATAGATGTATATAAGTTCTTTCTCTGGATGCAGATAGCACCTTTCTTCATGTGTTCTTTATAGTTAATTTGGGTATTTATAATAGTCAAAATAACTTATTCACTCAAAGTCATTTGTAAAACAATATTGCTGTTACTGTATATAATGTTCTCTTGGTTCTGCTCATTTAACATTCATTATTCTGTGCAAGTCTTTTCATGTTTTTTTTTTAAATCATTGAATTCATTTCTTATAGCACAGTAGAATTCCATCATAATCATATATCACAATTTGTTATGAATGTTACATTATATACCACACAAACATTGTATAACAAAACATCCAGTTTTTATTCCATGGAATGTTGACTATCATTAGGAATAGAAATACTAGAAGATCTAAGAGAAGAATAGAAGATCTGACTACAGATCAAAGATTCCAAATACCTTGGATTTTTGAATTCAATGATGTGGTCACTTTTTCTACTGATGTAGAAGGCAACCCATCCTTGTGTGCTCATCCTAGGTTATTCTTGTCTATTTTCTCCCATAAAACCCCCTGAGATGGACCACATAATATACTGGAGGTCTTTTTTTTTCTTTCTTGACATTGTATGGATACCAAAGGAGCACAAATTCCATTGATTATCTTCACTTTTGGTACAAGACTTTTCTTATTCCTACTAATTTTTCATCACTAGATTGGGAGCTCATAAGGGCAAGACTATCTTTTGCTTTCTTTGTATCCCTTGTGCTTATCAGAATGCCTATCACATAGTAGGTACTTAATTAAAAATATTTTTACTTCCAAATTTTCTCTCACTGTCTTCCCACCCATCAAGAAGGCAAGAAACACAACATATATTATACACATGAAGTCATGAGAAGCTTTCCCACATTAGCCATGCTGCCGAAAAAGGAATAAAAAGTGAAAAAAAAACACTTCAATCTTCATCCAGAGTTAATAAATTCTCTCTCTGGAGGTGGATAACATTTTTTATCATGAGTTCTTTGGAATTGTTGTGGATCACTATATTGTTGAAAATAGCTAAGTTTTTCACAGTCGATCATCATTACAATATTATTGTTATTATGTACAATATTCTACTAGTTCTGCTCACTTCATTTTGCATTGACTCAGATAAATCTTCCTATCATCATTTCTAATAGCACAATCGTATTCCATTACAATAATATGTACCACCTTGTTCAACAGTTCCCTAATTGATGGGCATCTACTTGCTTTCCAATTCTTTGCCTCCACAAAAAGAGCTGTAAATATTTTTATAAATATTTTTGTACATACAGGTCCTTTTCATTTTCCTTTGATCTCTTTGGGATACAGACATAGCAGTGGTATTGCTCAAAGTGTATGCAAGGTGTTTTAGCCCTTTGGGTATAGTTCCTAATTGTTCTCCATATACATATAATTTCTTTACCATCACCACCTCCCCATCCACCATCCTCGTACCCCAACACAGTTGCCTTTGGAACTGATCCCATAATTCTATGCGCTGTAGGAACTTTCTCTTTAAAAGGTCAAGGCTGAGGCCCCAGGCTCAATACCACATCTTTCTAAATTACCTACCTTTTTTTTTGGTTTTGTTTTTTGGAGGGGGGAGGCAGGGCAATTGGGGTTAAGTGACTTGTTCAAGGTCACATGGCTAGTAAGTGTTAAGTGTCTGAGGCCAGACTTGAACTCAGGTCCTTCTAACTCCAAGGCCGGTGCTCTATTCTCTGTGCCACCTAGCTACCCCACTAAATTACCTACCTTGCTCTTCAAGTTACAGTTAGGAACTACTTCATCAGATCTCTTATTTTCCAGATTTTTTTTAGTCAAAACTCCTTTATTCTATAAGGTGAGGTTTACCAAAGTTAATCGTCATGCCTAAGGTTACAGAACTAGTTATTGTCTCAAGGGGGATGGAACTTGGATCTCCTCATTCCTAGTCCATCATTCTTCCTATTGCATCATATCTTCAAAGTTTAGGTTCTGTGAGCTTGGTATTAGAAACACCTGGGTCACATGCCTATTTCTGACAGATGTTGTTTGAGTAATCTTGAGCAAGTCAATTAATATCTTAGTGCTCCCTACAGTTCTTTCGTACTTTAAGTTGTGGAGAATATGTTAATCTGCATCTGGGGAGGGTGAATAGCCCCTTTTGGTACACTTTATAGTCTGAATTGTTCAGAGGAAATACAGTAGAAAGAGTAATTGAGCATCTAGGTTCAAATGTTGCCTCTGCTACTTACAACCTGTATGACCTCTGAACTTAAGTTTTTCATCAATAAAAAGAAAGGGTTGGACCAGATGGCTTTTAAGCCACTCTCTAGTTCCAGATCTATGATTTGTATCAGTGATGAGAGTTTCCACATTCAGGTTCCCTAAACCAATTCAATAATGAGTTTGAAATTTCTGCCTCCCTTAAATATGCAAGACTGCTAGATATCCCTTCTTATTTGTCTGACCAGAAAGTGAGAAATGCCCAAATCTACACAACATGAGCAAGTGTGCATGACAACACATACACACACACATACACACTTTACACTACCCTCTTTATGGTGGGTCTAAACTGTTAAGTTTATTTTAAAGCAATCTCCATTAATTTCCATTCCACTTTAGGAATACACAAAACCCCACAGTTATAGTAATATCCAGATGTCTCTGGTTTCTTTTATGGGTAAATCTTTCTTGATCTCTAGCTCTCTGCCCTCCAAATTTTAAATAGAATCCTAGCAAAGAAACTAAAGCATGAAACTCCTAAAATAATTCAAAGTGAACAAATTGGATTCATATCAGGTGCATAAGTGATGGAATCCTAATAAAGCTGCCTCTAGTCCCAGTATTCTAATTTCATTATAGGCCTGGCCCCATTGAACAGCAGGCCCATTGTACCTACCTAACACCCCACCCCTAACTTCTTCATTTATGCCTCACTGCTCACTGAAACAACAGGTGTGTCCCTGAACTCTTAGTTTGCACAGAAACAGTAGGTGTGTCCATGTGATGGGACCCTAGCTACTGCCTCTACCTAGTCACTGCCCCCAGACCCATTCCCACAGAAACAGGTGTGTTCTTGTATTCAATCACAATCATATCATCCATCTAGCCCAAGACAGGACCACAATACCTAATTATCTGTCCTAACCAGACAGGACACAATAGCTAGCCAGTTGGAGGGCTGAATGACCAGAATGTTTAACCACCAAACCATAGATGGGACCC
>NW_027185712.1:28380256-28382500 GCF_028583685.1 Petaurus breviceps papuanus
GACCCCTCCTCCATCACCTAATCCCTTGAGAAACTCTTCCTGTCTTTTTAATATTAATGACATTCCTTTATTCTATATAAATTTCTCTTATGTAATTGCATCAATACCTTCTAAAAATCCATCTTGCTTTCTCTAAAGTTTCTGGTTCCTCTTGGAACTTAGTCTGCCTCATGAGAAGCGTCAATTTCAGTAAATGCTTATACTTGGATTAGTGGTGGTCTGACTCTGAATTCTTTGAGAGGGTTCCACCACAACACATCATGAAACCACAACAGTTTTGGGGTGGGCAGAACACCCACCTCAACAGTTTTTGGCGTCCCTGGGTTTAAACCACAACAGCTTCTTGCCATCCCTGGGTTTAAGCCATGACATAAGGATGGTTCAAAATTGGCATAACTAATCACAGAAGCAAAATAATATAAAAGTGCATGATTATTTCAGTAAGTTTAGAAAAAATGTTATAACAAAATAAACAGTCATTTAAGTTAAAAACAACTGAAAAAGAATGGATATGGAAGTGTCCTTCAAATGGACACATATACAATTAAGATCTAGCATTACTGACAGTGGAGAAACACTGAAAGATTTCCCAGTATAGGTAATGATAAAGCAAGGACATTCCTTCTTCCCCCATATTATTTTATATTTTCCCCCAGAAATGCTAGCTATAGCAAAAAAGATGAAACAAAATTAAAAGTGTAAGTATCATCAAAGAAAAGACAAAATTATTCTCACTTGTAGATGACATAATTATATATTCACAAAACTCCATAGAATAAGTGAAGAAACTAATTAAGATGATTAATACCTTCAACAAAATTGTAGGATACAAGAGAAATCTACAAAAAACAATTATCATTTCTGTCATACTATAGTAATTAAAATACTAACAAAAACTGAAGTGACAATAATAAAAATCCCATTCAAGAAAATTAGAAAATTCATAAAATAGCAGGGAGCTAATCCATCAAATACGAAAAATGTATATACATTTATTCTCAAAATTTTTTACCAAAATAATGTAATCTAAAATAACTGGAGGTTATCTGCTCATTGTTGGACCATGCTAATAACACATACACACATATATACACACATACATATACACATACATATTTGCATCTAATGGCAACATCTTGGGGGGAGGGGAGAGAGAAGAAAAGAAAAAATAAGAAAAAGGTTACATAACATTATTATATATTTAAAAGCAATAGCAAGTTGTACATAAAAGGTTTGTAGTTTCATATGCAATCATCTTTTTATCTATTATGCTTTGTTATGGAAATGCTTGTTTTATTTTTTTTAATTTAGAATAAAAATTTGAAAATCTAGAAAAGATAGATATCCATGTGGAATTATAAAAAAAACAAAAACAAATAAATGGTTCATATCTGTTGACCCTGTAATTGAACTACTAGTCATAAACCACACAAAAATGTAAAATATAGAAACAGAGATCCAAAATATTGACAGCAAAATTTTTTATGTTAGAAATAATCTGGAAACCAACTGGATTCTCATTAATTGAGAAAAGGCTAGAAAAATAATGTATCATGAATATAATGAAATATTCTTGTGCAGTAAGAAATGATGAAAGTATATAATTCAGGTGGAGGTTTGTAGATATATCTGAACTGATGCAGAGTAAAATATGCAGAACCAAAATAACAATATATACAAAGCCTACAAAAATGTAAATGGAAAGATCACCATAAGGAATTTACTGTGAATAATTGGATATCTAATGACAATCTGAAAGAACAGAAAAAAAATAACATGACTAAGAAATGGTGGACTACTAGAACAAAGTATTGTACACATTGGCAAATATAGTAATTTACTGGGTGTTTTTGTGTGGTGTGTGTGTGTGAGGACAATGATTATTCTGATGATTCAGTATATCAAGTCACGGCATCATAGGTTTAAAGCAAGAAGAGACCTTAGAGTACATTGATTCTAACTCCCTTGTTTTATAGATGAGGAAACAGGAACAAAGAATTCATACACACACACACACACACACACACATGCCAATCTCCTAGGCTCTGATGCCAGTTCTCTATCCACTATACCATGTGGACACTTAAGTATTATTAAATACCCACTATATTCAAGGCACTAGACTATAATTTGAGGATAAAAAGGAAAGGGAAAAGGAAGAAGCAGTCATTAAGCATCTAGTGTGTATCAGGTACTGTAATAAGTACCCTGATCTCGGAATGCAATCAAATGGGGATAAGGCCT